>NC_036860.1:72139698-72156981 GCF_002910315.2 Salvelinus sp. IW2-2015
CCCCCCCCCCAAAAACAAACCAGTTCGTGCTTCTCGATGGTTTCTAATGCCTGACACCAGGCACTTTAATGAGAGATAAGATCATAAATATATTTCAATCTGATTAGAGCAGTAGTCTGAGTTAAAATTGTAAGGTAACTCGCCGATTGAGCCCACATACGCACATTTTCAGTCTCACGAACGCAGGACATTGCCTTTAAATCGAGCTATAACCTGATCTTCGCGCAATTACTTCGGCGATATCCAGATTGAATCCTGACGCCAAAATCCAAAGTTGGAAAATCTTTACAATTGAAACAGTCACAATTGTATTAAAACACAACTTGTTCACAACTTGTAAATTAACCTCACCAGAAATTACAATCAATCAAACTTCATTTAACACTGCAGGCATTCCCAATTAGGTGGGCACGGAGTGTGGCACAAAGGCAGAAAGGCTTGGAGTAAAGGGTATACTTACGCGGTGCTATCAAAGTGCGTTGGCGATGGTGTCCGAGGAAGGTGTTCTGGGGGCCAGGAGGCCCCTCAATCACAGGCCATGTTGTCCAAACGATGAACACAGCTGGGCTCACCAAGGTCACTCATCCCCCGAACATACAGAGCTGAGAGGAGGGCGAGTCAGGACCAACGTAACTCTGCAAGTCTGCACTTCAACATATACTTTCTCCTTGATCCTGCCCTCAGCACTCAGCTACAGGCGTCAAGCTGGTATCATGGCATTTACTTCAGTCTCAGGTTTATAGCCTTCTTTTTTCCACCTTTCATCTTCTTTATCCCAAGTAAGGCTGATTACTTTCTCTCTAGCTCCTTACTTCTCTGTAGTGTGGGTAGTTATTTTCTGCACCTTGGATCAAGCTAAGGTGTTGTAACTCACTGTCCAGCTTAGAGTCATCGAAGTGGTGTGTGAGGGTGTAGTGTAAATCTCTCTGTGTTTCGTTCGCTCGGCTTTAGCCTCACCAGATTCAGTCCTGAAGCTCATCTAGCCCCAGCAGAGAGAGTGTGGTGAGTGATTGCGCTGATCGCCACTTCCGGTGTATCTGTGGTTGAGGTCATCTCTCTCCGCTTCCCTACTGCTTCTTCGTCTCTGTTCTGTCCTCTTCTCTCTCTGCTCTCGTTCGTCTCTCTACATCTCTCTCTCTCTCTCCTCGTCCTCTCTCTCACTTCTCTCTCTCTCCTACTACTCTCCTCTCTACTCTCTCTCTCTCTCTCTCTTCTCTCTCTCTCTCTCTCTCCTTCTCTCTCTCTCTCTCTCCTCTCTTCTCTCTATCACCAATCTCTGCCATTCTCTATCGCTCTCACCCCTCTATTTCCTGTTTCTTTCTCTCTCCCTCCCTCCACTCTCTCTTTCTCTACCTCCCTTTCCCCTTTCTCTTTTGTCTCTCTCTCTTTCCCCGAAAGCGAGAGCCCCCTGCTTCTCTCCACTTCTCACTGTTTATTAACAATCAACTTCTCTGTTCGTTCTCCTTCTTGCGCACGCTCTATACCTTATTTTACTCTGTCCTCTCGCCATCTCTCTCCTTCACACACTAATAGACACTCTCTCTTGTTGCATCCCCTCTAACAGAAACACTGGCAGTCAGTAGACCAGTGAATCTCATCTGGCTTTCTCTTTCATTGTGCCTCTCCCCTCCCTCTTTTTCTGCTATACACACCACTGCCATCATCCACTTCTGATCATGTATCCTTACTAGGAAATAGGGATGAGAATACCCATGTATACCTGTTGACATGCACAGGGAGGCAAATTGTACGCGCACGCATGTAGGCACACACGCACGCACACACACAGCTTTAGAATATATAAGGAACAAGATTCACATGTATATACATAAACAAATACATCATCAAAAGCCTCTAAGGTCTTATAAGCATCTTACCCAGCTAGCACATAATGTTCTGAGAACCATGTTTCTTAGAGCTTGGTGAGAGCATGGTTGTCCTCTGGTTATTTTGCGTACAACCTTCCCACAACGTTCTGGGAATGGTTCAGGATAGTTGCTTGGCCTTGGAACATTCTCAGCACATTTAAGGAGCTTGACAAAAAATACAATTTCATTACTTTAACAGAACGTTTCCTAAAAGTTCAAACCTGGTTACAATTAATTTAACTTTTGGTAATGTTCTAGAAATGTTCTGCAACTGGTTTGGCATTGGGRATGTTCTCAAATAGTTCAGAGAACGTTGAGAAACAACGTTCTTCTGTGGGAATTTCAGTACTTCAGCATAACATTTCCTACAGGTTTCCTTGTGGTTCTATTTAAAGTAATGTTCTCAAATTGTTCCAAGAACGTTAAGAAACAATGGTATTCTGTGGGACTTTCAGAACTTCAGCATAACGTTATTTGTAGGTTTTCTCATGATTCTATTTAAAGTCATGTTCTCAGAACATTAAGAAGACTTTCCATAAAAACCACAAGAAAACATTAGTAACGTTCAAAGAATATTTTAAGAATGCTTTTTAAAACATATACATTCTGTTCTCAGGGTCAACAAGGGGTCTCTCTATCCTCTATCTTGTTAAGTGTGTTCAGGTGTGCGACCACTAATTGGCCACACCTGATCTTAAGGAGTGCTTGTTTCCTTTGAAATGCAATCTGTATGAATAGACTAAAATGAACAGCTTCGTATGAGTGAAAAAAACATGGCATGCTAGCTCCGTCCTGGATAGAAGCTCATAGGTTCAAATCCCACTGATGCCGTGCCACAATAAAACAGAAATGTGTTTGCATGATTAATGCTAAGCAAATTAATTTCCATGTGTCCTATCTGTGCTTGGAGTTCAAAACAATTAACCTAAGCTATCAGTGTTATTAAAAGTCTTAATGAAACAGTCAGTGAATGTTGAGGTAATTACAAAAAAAAACTCCAAATAACCTTTACATTTCATTCTCAGAATGTTAATAAAACCTCACAGGAAAACTTTCAGGGAACCATAGTAAAATGTTCAGAACCTCCCTGCAACCTAAAAATGTACATTCCCAGAACCATTTTTTTCTTCTCAGTTTTACCAGTCAGGAAAATTATGGCTTCGTTCCCAGAACCAATGGGAAACCAAAAACGTACATTCCCACAACATAGAAGGAACCAAATTGGTACTGCATGAGTAAATGAATATAGAAATGTATCCCAGACAGACTCCCGCTCTCTCTTAAGCACCTGTTCTAATTATCACCTCCTCTATACCTACCAGGCTATCTGACATGTAACCGAGAGACAACATGGTCGATATGGCATGGTGAATTGTTGGTGTGTTTGTGACCAGGTGAGTGGATGGAAGTACTGTACGCATAAAGAACACACAAACAAGACTGCAGAATAGCCTGAGACTCTACTTCCTTAACAATGGTTACAATGATGTTTTTCAGTTATTACCTATATATAAAGTACAAACATTTAAAAAGAAGCTACAAGGTGAGAATATCGGGACAAAAAATGTGGSAAGAGAATGTAATGCAATGATGGAGAAATACAGTGGGTCTTGACCTCGATCTGTGGCTATACAACAGACTACAATATGTGGCCTCTGAGTAACACAGAGATCCATTCAGACTTGAGCCCTGAAGCAGCTCCATGCTGCCCCCATGAGAAAAGTTGTGAAAGAGGAAGAATCATGGAGTCATTTTCGAGAGGCAGGGCAGGTTAGAACGAAAGAGAGATGGAAAATACAGCAGACCTCCAGCTTTCACAGAAACCAAGGTCTTTCTGGGAAAAGTACTTTTCTGGTACACACACTCACTTGAACAAACACACCTACCCATCCAGACATGTGCTAATGGCTGATTGAGGGGTTGATGATTTGGGCTGGTTGGGGCTGTTGGCTATTGTGATGCCTGTGTTGTGATGCCATAACATAGACACAACTAGATGACTCAACCCTCAAGACAGTCACTTTCTTCATATTTACTTTTCCATCACCTAAAATACAAAGAGACACAAGGGAAGCAAATACAACGGTGCTACATGTGACCATTATCACATTTTATTACACCAATGAGATCATTTACAATATTTACAACATTACTACCAGAATTACTAACACCTACTCCACAAACAAATAAAATCTTAAAGGAATATTTTACCCAAAACCCATGATTTCATATATTTTTCATTAGTCCAAGTTTGACGCAGTCCCTCAAAAATGATGCTTTAACATTGATGTTTTCCAGATGAATCACTTGAATGGTAGTTGTAAAACCAACTGGGCCGTGGTAGTGGGGGCCGTCTCTAAAATGGGAAACAAGCACATGAGCGGTTCTGCTGTGTCTTCGGTCCTCTTCCCCATCGTCAAGATTCCCGCCGCTTGGTTCCGTGACCCGTGGAGTAGCTGATTCAACCGGCTCTGGAAGCGACGTTCATCAGTTTCTTTCCGTTTACCAAGTGTGAGGATTCCAGCGGCTGCGTCATCAGTGAGGGGTCCCCTTGTCCCCGTCCCATCACCTGAGCGACAGAGCAGGACGTAAAGACGGCAGGAGTGGGATTTCTGTCTGCAACAGTTGGCAACCCCCTGAGCGTCACAGGCCAGATGAGAGACGAGTAGCAACAAGATGAGAACCTTGAGTTTCTGTCAATAAAAGCAGATACAGTATTTCAGTGTTAGAACTTCATGAGAGAGAGAGAGAGACAGAGAGAGAGAGAGAGAGATTCACGTTTTTTATGTCACATGCACAAATATAGTGAAATGCCTTTCTTGCAAACTCAAACATAAAAAAAGGAGAGAGTAAGATAGAAAGAGAGATGCATAGGCCTATGTTAATATAACTTTATGGTTAATATAAAAATGAAGGCTAAAATGTACTCAGGAATTGAGGACAATTTCAGAAAGCTTTTAGTCATGTCTGCTAACAACTATCAGTTTTAGAATGTTTTCTTCAGACAAGGTCTTTATGACATTGCTTAATATCCTTACACCCATTACCAAAAACCCTATTCAACAGACTGAAAGGAATTCAAACCCATGAAAATATCAGAGCAGTGACTGACACGCTAAGTGCAAATAGTGGTGATCCATCTCCATTCTAAAAACACTCAATGCAAATTATGGAGCATTAGCGAGCATTACCATTCATATTTAAAAGCATCCAAAAACAATACCTGATGTACTTTTCTGAACATCCCCTTTTGTACCTACATGACCTTTGTCTGAGGACCATAATGGCAGCTTAAATTATTCCACAGTAAAAACATCTGTAATAAAAGCTGTGTTACATAGTCGATCCTACCTTGGTGGTTGAGCACGCTGTGTCCATCCCTGGTGCTCTAGTAAGGTGCTTTGTGTTGAAACACATGTTCTGCTAAAGGCTGTGGGGTCCACTTCTACTCTCACCTCTCTCTGAAGCCAGTCTCCTTTTATAAGGCCCTTTGTCGTCTCATTTACACCCTCCATAGACGTCATTAAGATATCTTTAGTCCAGTCGACGGGGACATCAACAAAAAGACTGTCCGTCAATGCTCATTTCTTTGTTGTAACGTTGGACTCGTTTGCTCATTTGAGGAGTCTATCAGAAGTCTTTAATGACTCTGATCCTGCCACAGACCATCTCTAGGATATTTCCTGGGTTTTGAATAAAGTAGTGGAATGCTATTATGTCAGGGTGGTGGTGAGCTTCGTTAGGACATAGCGCTATGATTAGCGGTGACGGAGACATGGTTAATTAGCTGCAGCAATAGACATGGTCTCATCGAAGGTATGAGGGAACACAAAGAACCATCCCTGATAACCTTTAGAAGCTGACTGACTGAATGGTCTGTAATTAGAGGGTCATGTAACAGTCCTAATGAGGGCTAATGATCATTCTCTCTATTGTATTAAATATGTGTCGCTCCGGGAATACTGACACACCTAGAACAGTGTGTTTGTTGTTTCAAACACTGTCCTTGGTGATGTTATCCCTCTAGCTATTGATCATTGGTGGTAGAGGCACCTTGTTCCCTTTTCCCTGTAGGGCGGCAGGTAGCCTAGAGGTTAGAGCGTTGGGCAGTGCTTAATTTGTAAATCTGGAGGCCCCGGGAACACATAGTGAGCGTGAGGGAGGGTTATCCGGGGGGCTCTGAGTTACCGGAACACATTGAGAAAAAAAGTGTCAAACACTATATAGCAGCGCAGCAGACAGAGAAAACAGCCAAGTAGCCTTATCTATGGTGGTGAAACGGAAGGCGCTCTCCAAGGTGCTGATTAACTCAAAGCATTTTAGACGTCACTGCAGTATGCCCACATACTTGAGTGTAGCGGCGAGGCTTACACAAGTCCACATTCTCTGTAGCCTAATTTTCTAGACATCAATGTACAGCAACATTTTTAAACGTCGCGGCAGAACACCGGCCATTTGCATGTGCACACATTCGCAGCTGTGGTGTGTGTCAGACATAGCGTTTTCCTTGATGATCTAAAAGCTCAATTTTAGTCTCATCTGACCAGAGTACTTTCTTCCATATGCTTGGGGACTCTCCCACATGCCTTTTGGCGAACACCAAACTTGTTTGCTTATTTTTTTCTTTTTCAATTTTCACCTAAAATGACATACCCAAATCTAACTGCCTGTAACTCAGGCCCTGAAGCAAGCACTTTGAAGTTTGTGGAAATGTGAAGCAATGGCTTTTTTTCTGTCCACTCTTCTGTAAAGCCCAGCTCTGTGGAGTGTACGGCTTAAAGTGGTCCAATGGACAGATACTCCAATCTCCGCTGTGGAGCTTTGCAGCTCCTTCAGGGTTATCTTTGGTCTCTTAGTTGCCTCTCTGATTAATGCCCTCCTTGCCTGGTCTGTGAGTTTTGGTGGGCGGCCCTCTCTTGGCAGGTTTGTTGTGGTGCCATATTCTTTCAATTTTTTAATAATGGATTTAATGGTGCTCTGTGGGATGTTCAAAGTTTCTGATATTTTTTATAACTCAACCCTGATCTGTACTTCTCCACAACTTTGTCCCTGACCTGTTTGGAGAGCTCCTTGGTATGGTGTCACTTGCTTGGTGGTGCCGCTTGCTTGGTGGTGTTGCAGACTCTGGGGCCTTTCAGAACAGGTGTACAGTTGTCGGAAGTTTACATACACCTTAGCCAAATACTTTGCCACAACTTTGGAAGTATGCTTGGGGTCATTGTTCATTTGGAAGACCCATTTGCGACCAAGCTTTAACTTCCTGACTGATGTCGTGAGATGTTGCTTCAATATATCCACATAATTTCCCCCCCTCATGATGCCATCTATTTTGTGAAGTGTACCAGTCCCTACTGCAGCAAAGCACCACCACAACATGATGCTGCCACACCCGTGCTTCACGGTTGGGATGGTGTTCTTCGGCTTGCAAGCCTCCCCCTTTTTCCTACAAACATAACAATGGTCATTATGGCCAAACATTTCTATTTTTGTTTCATCAGACCAGAGGACATTTCTCCAAAAAGTACGATCTTTCTCCCCATATGCAGTTGCAAACCGTAGTCTGTCTTTTTTACGGCCATTTTGGAGCAGTGGCTTCTTCCTTGCTGAGTGGCCTTTCAGGGTATGTCGATGTAGGACTCGTTTTACTGTGGATATAGATACTTTTGTACCTGTTTCCACCAGCATCTTCACAAGGTCCTTTGCTGTTGTTCTGGGATTGATTTGCACTTTTCGCACCAAAGTACGTTCATCTCTAGGAGACAGAATGCATCTCCTTCCTGAGCAGTATGACGGCTGTGTGGTCCCATGGTGTTTATACTTGCATACTATTGTTTGTACAGATGAACGTGGTACCTTCAGGCGTTTGGAAATTGCTCCCAAGGATGAACCAGACTTGTGGAGGTCTACAATTCTTTTTCTGAGGTCTTGGCTGATTTCTTTTGATTTTCCCATGATGTCAAGCAAAGAGGCACTGAGTTTGAATGTAGGTCTTGAAATACATCCACAGGTACACCTCCAATTGACTCAAATGATGTCAATTAGCCGATCAGAAGCTTCTAAAGCCATGACATCGTTTTCTGGAATTTTCCACGCTGTTTAAAGGCACAGTCAACTTACTAGACTTATGTAAACTTCTGACCCACTGGAATTGTGATACTGTGAATTATAAATGAAATAATCTGTCTGTAAACAATTGTTGGAAAAATTACTTGTGTCATGCACAAAGTAGATGTCCTAACCAACTTACCAAAACTATAGTTTGTTAACAATAAATTTGTGGAGAGGTTGAAAAACTAGTTTTAATGACTCCAACCTAAGTGTATGTAAACTTCCCGACTTCAACTGTATATACACTGAGATCATGTGACACTTAGATTGCACAGAGGTGGACTTTATTTAACTAAATATGTGACTTCTGAAGGTAATTGGTTGCACCAGATCTTATTTAGGGGCTTAATAGCAAAGGGTGTGAATAGATATGCACGCACCACTTTTCAGTTTTAGATTTTTTAGAATTTTTTTAAACATGTTTTTTATTTTTTTTATTTCACTTCACCAATTTGGAATATTTGTTGTATGTCCATTACATGAAATCCAAATAAATGACAGGTTGTAATGCAACAAAATAGGAAAAACACCAAGAATACTTTTGCAAGGCACTGTATGTGTGGGGTACAGMGATGAGGTATAGTACCTGACTTTAGCAAAAGGCTGAATCCCTCATGCCCATTTCCCTCATAGACACTGTCACTCATAACCTTTTTTCCTACTATTTGTCGACACCTTCTGGAGTTGCCTCAGAATTGCTTCATACAATATATTCCCCATTCTTGTCCTGCAGAAGGAATCCTACATATTCATGTCAGGTAGGCTGCCAGCATAAAGACAATGACAAAGTGGAAGAATTGAAGAATAGGAGGCAGGACACAAACAATGAAGCCAATTTTAATGGGCCATTTTCAGGAGCTCATACAGAACCACATCAYTTTGCAGTGAAACACAAGTCAGGTTATTGTTTGACCCAATTTTTGGAATGATGACCCCCAACCCAAACCCACCCTGACCTCTAACCCCTACACCCAACATTCCACACCACCTGTCTTGATCTGCAGCACAGAACAACAGGTATCAAGTCACTGTATATGTAGAAGCAATGTGCTGTATATAAAATAATTGTAATATGAATATAACTAACATCAATTATAACAATCATATCAATGGGATATTTTGTTTCAGGGAGAATTATCAGAGATAAATGTAAAGGGTCTCTTCATTACTTGTACATACATACAGTATACATCTATATAGATTCATAGTTTCTCTTTTAGGTTAGGTGTGTGTTTGATTGACAGCAGGAATCTGCCCCAGGTCCATGTTCCTCTTGTGATCTTTGACCTATAGAGTCCTTTAGTCTTTTCAGCGCAGAYGGGGTCGACAGACTGTTCCAGTTAAAACAGGCTGGTGAGCTCTAGCTAGTAGCTACCTCTTGAGAGCTGGAGCGTGGGCAGAGCACGGCCACGCTCCCTCCATCCATGGGACGACGACAGCAACATACGGGACGTTACGCACACAGCCCCTGAAGAGGCGCTGGGGAGACCCCCTACTAAGCGTCCAGGCATGTTGTGATTGACAATTAACTAAATTAAAAATCTTAATTAAGGGCACTGTGCAAGTGTTTGGGGTCCTGTGGAGGTTGAAGTCTCCAGCAGGGGGAGCCAGTGCATCATTGCAGAGGCCAGGTAAGTAGTGACTGACAGAGAAAGGCTGCAGAACTGCAGTCCTTTACCGTCTCTCTCACAGACAGCTCCCAGGTTTGTTTGTGCAGTAATGGTCCTCTATCTAGGATCCCTACAGAGCTCAGAGTCCGTGTGAGCTGCTCTACGTTGTGCATTTAAAACGGCAGCCCCCTCTTCAGCGAGAAGGGCAAAAGGGTTGAAGCTCAGGATGATGCATGGAAGGGCAGATCTACAGGTGTATGGAGTAAACATAAGGGAGAAGATAGAGGAGGAGAGAAGGAAAGGGTCCTGGACATGCTATGGGTATCCTAGGGGAATCCAAAGGCGAACTTGCGCGGTATGAAATGCCATTGTAAGGTGCCTGTACCCGCAGGGCCAGCAGTGCTGGCACTGCCCAGAGAAAGACAGCGAGACTCTCCTGACAGACTGACTGACTCAACGATTGACTGGCTGAGAGACTGACTGAATTGGCTAATATGGGTGTTATTCGCTCTTTCGAATCCAAGAGAGAGAAATGTGACAGGAGAGAGAGCTGACCAAGACATTTCTTCTTTGTCTCTAAAACAATACATTTTCAAACTTGTGTCTCTTGTCTTTTACGATGAGTTTTCTTCCCCGTCCCTTGCTCTATTTGCTGTTTCTCTTCTGCTCTTTCCCTCTCACCATCTCTCTCCCTCTCCCTTTCCTTCTCCATCTCCTTCATTCTCTCCTTCTCCATCTCCTTCATTCTCTCCTTCTCCCTCTCCTCTTTTTTCCTTTCTATCTCACTCTGCCTGTCCATCTTCGGGGGTGTTAAAGGAACCATCCATGTTCTTTGCTCTTCTCCTCTCTGCTTCTCAAGCCCCCTCTCTCTTTCTATTCTCCTCTCCCTGTCTCTCTTTGGGTGGACTCCACTGCGGGTACAGGCAACGGGTCAGCAGGAACCATCGCTGGCCGTCTCGTTCTCAGAGATGGCCTCGTGAGAGCCTGCTGCCCTATACTGTGGGGGCTGTGGTGGGAGGGGAGGCAGAGATGGGCGCTGAGTCAGGGGATGGTGTTGAGTAATAAGCTGGGCCTGGAGCTGTGGTTGGGCCTCGGGCTGGGGTTTAGCCAGGTGTTGGGACAGCGGCTGGGCCTGGGGTCGGGTCTGGGCCTGAGGTTGGAGAAGGTGAGGTTGGGGTGGATGGTGGGGCTGGGCCTGGTACTGGGCCTGTGCTTGCAGTGGATGGTGTTGGAGCTGAGGGGAGGTAGCTCCGTTCTTGCTCAGGCCACAGGACTGGGTGGCACAGTGGATCTGACGCAGAGTGTCCAAAGCCTCAATCTTAGCGTGCTTCAGGAGGTCCGCCTGACCCTGAGAGAGAGCAAGACAAATGAGAAAGAGAGAGAGAATGCTGTCACTCATGTGTTTTAGTAATGCCCTCTATATCAGACGGGTGTCAGAGGAAGGCCCAAACATTTTTCAGACTCCAGCCACCCAAGCCATAGATAGTTCTCTCTGCTACCGCACGGCAAGCGGTACCAGTGCACCAAGTCTAGAACCAACAGGACCCTAAACAGCTTCTACCCCCAAGCCATAAGGCTGCTAAACAAGACTGCTAAATAGCTAATCAAATGGATACCCACTGCTGCTACTGTCTATTATCTATCCCGTTGCCTAGTCACTTTAACCCTACATATATGTATAAAGCTACCTCAATTACCTCGTACCCCTGCACATCGACTCAGTATTGGTACTCCCTGTATATAGCCATGTTATTTTTACTTGTCATTGTTATGCGTTAGTCACTGTGTATTTATTCCTCGTGTCACTATTTCTGTTTTTTATCTTTAACTCTGCATTGTTGAAAAAGGATCCGTAAGTCAGCATTTCACTGTTAGTCTACACCCGTTGTTTACATGTGACAAAGCATGTGACAAATACAATTTAATGCACTACATTATTTTAGCCAGCGGATGGCAGCCTACATCCATGCTGCAGTGTGGTTGGAGGAATTATCTGCGGTTCCTCAGAGCCCCTTCAAAAGTAATCTGTTGATAAGTGATCCCACACCATCATCATCGTCCTCTTTATTTCGGAACACCCCAGAGATGAAACCGGGCCAGATGGGGAGGAAGTTGTCAGGGCAGGCATCCCGCTTTATGGCGTTGTAAAGTCAATCAGGGCAGTTTCCGTGGCTGCCTTGGTTTCTGAGTGAAAGAATGGGCTACTGCAGCCCTGCTGGCTCTATTCTGTACTGTTGGGGGCCTGGATTCATCTCCGTAGACACTCAGACTGGAAAGACGTAGAGGCTGCATCCTCAAGAACAAAACGAAACCAGCCCCCTTATGGAACTTGTGTCCCTAAAAAAAAAACACAGACCCTCACTACTAAACACTTAACACTCCCCTCTTCTCTTCTCTTCTCCCCTCTTCTCTTCCTTGTCTTCTCTCTACATCCTTACCACTATCACTATCCCAGTATGTCTCTTTCTCCATGTCCTCCACCACTATCCCACCCACCACATGCCTTCACAGCCCACCTCCACAGCAACTGTCCCCTATTCTCTGATTCTAGTTGTCTCTGAGTCTCATCACCATACTCACATATTCGACCCTGCTGTCGTCAGCAGTTAGCTGGCTAASGGAGCCTGAGAGACGTCCCTGTGGGACGATGCTGTTTGAGGCAGGGACCAGGGAACATGTCCTGTCTGTACTGGGGGTGTCTGTCTGCCTGTCTGTTTGTCTGTCGGTCTGTACTACAGTCTATTCCCATTGCCACTGGGCAGACAGGTTAGAGTGGCGTGTAGTTCAGGGGGGTTGAGGGTACAACCCTGTACAAAATGCCTCTTGTTCCCCTCTCACATGAGGGTAATGCTTAGCGACAAGTCTTCTACATGAAGAGCCTCAGAACACAATCCACTCCAACAGCATGAATAAATCAGATGCTTGAGAAATGATGTAATGTTCCTGTGTGAGTCACAAAGCTGGTGCTGCTGTGCCAGTCAGGGACTTGGCTGGAGGTACCGGAACCAAATCACAATGGGCTGAGCTCAACCATGGCTACGGGTCCACTCACCCCCGCAGCTGGCCTGGCCTGCACAGCGTTCCACTGGGGGTTAGCCAAGGCTGAGACTCCACAGCACACAGAACCACCAATCACACATCTCCATCTGTAGAACTCCTAACCAATCACAGTTGTTCCTTCCTCATCCTTAACACAGTCCATTAACCTGTTACTATAATTGTTTATTTTTGGGAAGGTTTATCTCAACCTCCAATTTGCCTCCAGATCTGAACATATGGGTCAGAGGACTCAGTGAAACTATAGGGTAGCTGTGGAGAGAGCACTAAGCAAAGAGAAGAGACTGGTGACAGGAGGAGCTTCAACATGGACAGTCCTTTAATCAGACTTCTAAGTTACTATGCTTCAAGAACAATACTGTATCTAGAGAATCAAACTAGCTGGTGTTGCTGGGGGGTAGGTAGTGGTCTCTACAATCCCATAGAGTCTTTGGAGCTTCTTAAGTTTCTATAAAAGGAATGTGGAACCAGTGAGTTGGGCTGAATTGGAACCAGTGAGTTGGGCTGAATTGAGAGGTGACTGCCTGCCTGGACTTGGGCTGCCAAGCCTGGCTGGCACACACTGCCTCATACCAAATGTTCACCACCATAAAGAGAGGTAGATTAGCTGTTAATGTGCCCGTGTTTGCTGTGCTATGCAGATACGGACATGCAGCCTGTACCCATAACTCACCGTACAGACACGAGGAAGGAGGAAGGAGAGTGAAGGATGATGCGTGGAGGGATGGAGGGGGTAAGGCATTAGGTTTTGTGTGTCCACGTTAGGCTTCTTAAGTTAAGTCCTTCAGTTCTATAGAGTGAATTCAAGCTTAATTAAGATAAGACTGCCAGCCACATATGCTGCCAAAGAACAATGAGTCCAAATAAAATAGGTTGAGCAACACCCTTTTTGAAAGTGCATCTAGAACTACTATTAACCTTGTCTAGTGGCTAGCACTACCTTTGAGCGTCCTATTTACATTCTCGCTTCTATCCTTTTCCATTTTTTCTTTAACTTTGTTTCTGGTCGTGTTTGATGCAGCCCAGACGTCTCGCTGATAAAAAGGTCCTGGGGAATCAAACGTATCCCTGGTCACATCCTCCCTCTCTCTCTGGCTGCCAGCCCGGCGGAGCCCCAAACCAGGCTAAACACACTAAACACTCAATCCTGAATAATTACATCCAGATGAGATCGAAAACACACATCACACATTCCCTCTATGTCCTTATTTGTGTCTTGGCGAGATGGTGGCGAGGCTTAGTGCTTTATCAGTGTTGCTATTACCACAGGTAATGATTCATTGAGGCTGTGAAACGAGGGCGTTGGGCCCCGCTTTATATGATTGTGGGCCTGTGTCACAGGTGAGGAGACAGGGGAGAGAGGGCAGAGAAGGGAGAGAGAGAAAGAGGGAATATAGAGGGAAGAGAGGAGACATAGAGGGGAAAGGAGAGTGAGATGAAGAGGAGAGAGAGAAGGGGGAGAGTGTGACACCAATGGACCACCTAAGGGCACGTCTGTTGGGTCCAAACTCCAGGGAGAGGGGGTGATGGTGGAGAGGGGTGGAGCCTACTGTGCATGTTGGCTAACAAATGGTGTGCGATGGTATCATCCCACATGAAAAAATACTACAGTTTAGTATAGAATATTTCAGTACTTACTATAGAATTCTATAGTAAAACATAGTATACTGTAGAATACCATACTACACACTGTAGTATCCCTCGATCATGTGTAGTACTTACTATAGAATGTTGTAGAATACTATAGTAAATACTACAGTAATGTCTGCAAAAACACTACAGTCCGCAAAAACATTACACTTTTTACCAGTATTTAATTTAATTTACCCTACCCATTCCCTTCTTCTATATCGCAATTTGCACCATCCATAAGTGAGAATCCTACATGCCAAGTATTGACCATATATTGTGTTCTCTACAGGTTATAGAAAAGAGCAGAAGCTTTAAACTATCTGTTCAGACCCCAGTCCTACCAACCAACAGGTTCTGAAAAATGTGCTCTTTTAGTATTTCTCCAGTAGGTTTTCTGAAGGAGAAAGCCCCACATCTATGTCAAAGATAACAACACAGAAACACTATGGTAAATACTTGTCACGCCCTGACCTTAGAGATCCTTTTTATGTCTCTATTTTGGTTTGGTCAGGGCGTGAGTTGGGGTGGGCATTCTATGTTTTGTGTTCTATGTTTTTTTATTTCTGTGTGTTTGGCCGGGTGTGACAAGTATTTACCATAGTATTTCTCACACAGGTGGGAAAAGGCTACCTAAGTATGGTTCTCAATCAGAGACAACGATAAACAGCTGCCTCTGATTGAGAACCATACTTAGGTAGCCTTTTCCCACCTGTGTTTTGTGGGTTGTTGTTTTCTGTCTTTGTGTCTGTACCAGACAGAACTGTTTCGTGTTGTTCGATTTTTGTTTATCTCTTTGTTATTTTTGTCATAGTGTTCACTTTGCTAATAAAGGCATGAACACTTACCACGCTGCGTTTTGGTCTCCTCCCTTAGACGATCGTTACAATACTACAGTAACGTCAGCAAAAACTTTACAGTAAATACTACAGTCCACAAAAACACTCCAGTATACTACAATCCGCAAAAACACTGTATTAATTACTATAGTATATACTACAGTTATTTTACTACAGTATTTATACTATAGTTAACTGTAAATACTCAGTAAACACTACAGTGAATACCATAGCAAAGTCTGCAAAAACACTACAGTGAATACTCGACCCCATCCCCTCCTCCCTTCTCCAGACCATCTCTGGAGACCTTTGCGTATTCCTCACTTCCCTCATCAACTCATCCCTGACCACTGACTGCGTCCCCTCTGACTTCAAAATGGCCCGAGTCGCTACCCTCCTCACRAAACCAACACTCAACTCATCTGGCATCAAAACCTATAGACCTGCATCCCTTCTTTCTTTTCTTTCCAAAACACTTGAGCGTGTTGTCTCTGATCAACTTTCTCGATATCTCTCTCAGAAAAAACCTTCTTGACCCTAACCAGTCAGGCTTCAAGATGGGTCACTCAACCGAGACTGTGCTTCATTGTGTCATGGAGGCTTTTTGCACTTCCAAAGCGAACTCTCTCTCCTCTGTTCTCATCCTCCTTGATCTATCCGCTGCCTTCGACACTGAACCATCAGGTCCTCCTCTCCACCCTCTCAGGGCTGGGCGTCTCAGGCTCTGCCCACTCTTGGATTGAATCCTACCTTGCAGGCCACTCCTACCAGGTGACATGGAGAGGATCTGTGTCTGTCCAATGTATTCTCACTACTGGTGTCCCCCAGGGCTCGGTTCGAGGCCCTCTCCTCTTCTCTCTATATACCAAATCGCTCAGCTCCGTCATATCCTCACATGGTCTCTCCTATCATTGCTATGCGGATGACACTCAACTACTTTCCTCCATCCCCCCTTCTGACAGCCAGGTGGCGACACGCATCTCTGCGTGCTTGGCAGATATCTCAACTTGGATGTCGGCCCACCACCTCAGGCTCAACCTCGACAAGATGGAGCTGCTCTTCCTCCCGGGGAAGGCCTGACCGCTCAAAGACCTCTCCATCACGGTTGACAACTCCACAGTGTCACCCTCCCAGAGTGTAAAGAACCTTGGTGTGACACTGGACAACAACCTCTTGTTCTCTGCAAACATCAAAGCAGTGACTCGCTCCTGCAGGTTCATTCTCTACAACATCCATAGAGTACGACCCTACATCACACAGGAAACGGCGCATGTCCTAATCCAGGCACTTGTCCTCTCTCTTCTGGACTACTGCAACTCGCTGTTGGCTGGGCTCCGCGCTTGTGCCATCAAACCACTGCAACTTATCCAGAACACTGCAGCCCACCTGGTTTTCAATCTTCCCAAGTTCTCTCATGTCACCCCGCTTCTCCGCACACTCCACTGGCTTCCAGTTGAAGCTCACTTCCACTACAAGACCATGGTGCTTACCTACGGAGCAGCAAGAGGAACTGCAACTCCCTACCTTCAGGCTATGCTCAAACCCTACACCCCAACCCAAGTACTCCGTTCTGCCACTTCTGGTCTCTTGTCCCTCCCACAGCTCCCGCTTAGCCCAGTCAAAGCTCTTCTCTGTCCTGGCACTGCAATGGTGGGACCAGCTTCCCACTGAAGCTAGGAAAGCAGAGTCCCTGCCCATCTTCTGAAAACATCTGAAACCTTACCTTACCTCAAACACGTGTGATGGTGTACTGTAAGCCCTACAGGCCATGGGACCGTCTAGGGTGGTGATGGTTAGTATACACCTACAAGCCATGGACCGTCCAGGGTGGTGTGATGTACAGTACACCCTACAGGCATGGGGACTGTCCAGGTGGTGATGGTACTGTAAGCCCCTACAGGCCATGGGACCGTCAGGTGGTGATGGTATGTAAGCCCTACAAGCCATGGGGACCAATTCCAGGGTGGTGATGCTGTACAGACACCCTACAGGCCATGGGACCGTCCGGGGGGGGGGGTGATGGTAAGGAACCATTACTACCGCCTACCGAGCCATGGGCACCTCGCTTCAGGGTGGTGATGGTACGAGCCGTACGATCAAGGCCAATGTGGAGCCTTGTCCAGATATTCACAGATCTAGAGGCCAAGGTGATAGTGGTACAGGGTACACACT
>NC_036860.1:72157925-72175486 GCF_002910315.2 Salvelinus sp. IW2-2015
CACCACCCTGGACGGTCCCATGGCCTGTAGGGCTTACAGTACCATCACCACCCTGGACAGTCCCATGGCCTGTAGGGTGTACTGTACCATCACCAGCCCGGATGGTCCCATGGCCTGTAGGGTGTACTGTAACACACCACCCTAGACGGTCCCATGGCCTGTACTGTACTGCTGTAAATCTGTCCACTGCCACTGGATTGACACTGACTTCTACAGTACACAGCTACTGTAATGCTGAGTACAGCTGCTTCCCTGGACACTTTTTCACAGTTTGAGGACAAAGTCTAAGTACAGAGCAACTTCCCACTACAAAGATATGTCCCTACCCTTCATGTCCTGTGCTCCACTTAAAAAGTCCCCTCAACAAAGTATGCCATCGCCATTCCGGTTCCCCATGGCACACATTGGCACGCCCATTTCTCCATTCCTCCTGCAGAGCCACCCCTTGACAGGCACACGCCCATAAAACCTCACACACCGCCACAGTTCAGTGGCTGAGAATCACCCTAGCCGAGACGCATGGAGAGCAAAACAAGAGAGGGAACGAGAGAAAGATATTATTAGTGAGCTGCTTCTGAGCAGTGTGTAACTGGGGCACCCAGGGGTTATAAATAGCGATACTCACAACAATAATAACGGTGAGCAACAATAAGTGTCTAGCCAGAGGTCATTTCTCTCTTTCTCTCTCTCTGTGCTCAGCCTTCTGACACGCTCTCCTCTCATCCATCCGTCCACTTATCTAGCCATCTCTCTCTCGCCTGGCTTACTGTACTGCTGTTCTTTCAAAGTGATAATAATCCCTGTTGTTATATTAAGCTCTTTTGTTCCCATTTACTTGACGATTGAATATTTTTGTACCGTGTTTCCACGAGCTGTCAGTGAAATGAATCAGTGAGATATCATATCCTGAACCTCAAGCCGTTCATTTATCTCCTTTATATTCGCAACAAAACCAAAAGTAAAGGTGTCCGACTCAGTTCTTAAAAGGGGAGATCTGTAGTTGCTACATCCATTTTTGGATTTATGAATTTATATATATTTATATATATACCCGTTCATTCTTGAAGAATATATCATATAAATGAGCTTAGTTCAATTGTCAAATCCAATCAGAACCCAAAATATAAGCTTGTTTTTACCAATGTTTGTAAACATTATACATGTAAACAAACTCTGCATAGCCTCATAACATGCTTAAAAATCTATTTTGTATATATTGGATGGTCAGTCCTTGCATCCATAGCTCTGTCTATGACTTTAAGAGTGCTTACATTTTTCTCCGGGCCCACCCCTCAGCTTGAGGAACCTTGTGGCACACAGCCTCTCGGACCATTTCATTTCCCAATTGTCATTTTCCCTTCCAGTGGCACACTTGTCATTTTGAACTGTCACTTCAAGTAATGCACCCCTATGGCATACTCTACTCTATCACGGCTCAGTCTCACGCTTTGCTTCTCGTGTGAAGAGAGAGAGAGAGAGTGAGAGAGAGACAGGCATGTCAGTACTGGGACGTGTTCAGAGAGAGACAGACGACAAGATCATCTCTCTGCATGCACCTACACACACACACCTATGCTCCATATACACATAGGGAAAGGGGGGTTGAATGCAACTGAAATGTGTCTTCCGCATTTAACCCAACCCCTCTGAATGAGAGAGGTGCGGGGGGCTGCCATAATCAACCTCCACGTCTTTGGCGCCCGGGGAACAGTGAGTTAACTGCCCATTTCAGGGGCAGAATGACAGATTTTTACCTTGTCAGTTTGGGGATTCGATCCAGCTACCTTTCGGATACTGGCCCAGCTACCTTTCGGATACTGGCCCAACACTCTAACCACTAGGCTACCTGCCGCCCAAGGCGAGGAGAGAAACAGGGGGAGAGATAAGAGTGAGTAGTAAAATAGAGCAAAAGAGGAGTGAGAAAACGGGACTAAGGAGAGAAATGAACAGAATGGAGAAAAAGGCAGAACCACGAGAGAGAGAGAGTAACAGAAATCAAAAAAGAGAGGCTCCGAGCCGAGCTTCATGTGCTGCGAGGGAGGGATCAGCCAAAGCCGGATTTCATCCCAGGACACCACAGAGAATGGGATTTTCTCTGTCCGGAACGGCGGCATTGACTAAGAAAAGACAGGGATCTCTTTATCCCCTGCATTTCCATGGTAATGGGATCCATGGTGAGAGGCTGCTAACCATACCAACGCAGCCAGAGGAGGCGGAGAATCTCACCAAGGGACAGAGAGGGGGAGGGGAGGAAGGGATATCAATAAATAAACATAGACATGTCCATGCAGCCTTTTTCCTCCTACCTCCTCCTCCCTCCTCCATCAGTCCTCCTGCCCTATACCCACGCTAGCTAACGCCAGTCTACTGCTGCTGTCCCTCTGGTGCCAGGGCTGGAAAAGCCCATTAAAACTGGTGATATGAACTCCGTGGTTCTCTTAAACATGATCGCAGGATTTGAATAAGCAATTCTAGGGGTATATACATGATGTGTATGTTATGAAAAGCAACATGTATGCACGTCCACACACATTCATGCAGTCACTTGTGCACACAGCCACAGATAGCATCTGTGCGCCAGAACGTATGTCACAGATGCCTGTGTGGTCGTTCATTGGTCTGTGTTGTGGTGAGCCCTGGGGGTTTATCAGGCAGGCACCTCTGTAGGTGCATGCAGAGAGGAGTTAGCGGGGACATCTTGTCGCCTCACGTCCCGCCTCACATCCCACCTCTCTCTCTCTCATCAACACATCAGCACCACTTCCCAAATTAAATTGATTAGAAGCAATAATGGCTGGGCATAATGAGCACAGAGAGGGGGTGGAGGAAGGAGGACAGAGAGAGTAGGCATTCAAACAGAGTGCCGTTTTCTCTACCGCATATAAACTCAGCAAAAAAAGAAACGTCCCTTTTTCAGGACCCTGTCTTTCAAAGATATTTCGTAAAAATCCAAATAACTTCACAGATCTTCATTGTAAAGGGTTTAAACACTGTTTCCCATGCTTGTTCAATGAACCATAAACAATTAATGAACATGCACCTGTGGAACGGTCGTTAAGACATTAACAGCTTACAGACCGTAGGCAATTAATGTCACAGTTATGAAAACTTAGGACACTAAAGAGGCCTTTCTATGGACTCTGAAAAACACCAAAAGAAAGATGCCCAGGGTCCCTGCTCATCTGCGTGACCGTGCCTTAGGCATGCTGCAAGGAGGCATGAGGACTGCAGCTGTGGCCAGGACAATAAATTCCAATGTCCGTACTGTGAGACGCCTTAGACAGCGCTACAGGGAGACAGGACGGACAGCTGATCGTCCTCGCAGTGGCAGACCACATGTAACAACACCTGCACAGGATCATACAGCCGAACATCCCACCTGCGGGACAGGTACAGGATGGCAACAAAAACAGCCTGAGTTACACCAGGAACGCACAATCCCTCCATCAGTGCTCAGACTGTCCGCAATAGGCTGAGAGAGGCTGGACTGAGGGCTTGTAGGCGACGTTATAAGGCAGGTCCTCACCAGACATCACCGGCAACAACGTCGCCTATGGGCACAAACCCACGTGTCGTTGTTGCCGGTGATGTCTGGTGAGGACCTGCCTTACAATGTCGCCTATGGGCACAAACCCACGTGTCGTGTCTCCGTGGGGCTGCTGAGAGCCCAGCCATGTGTATCACAGGAACATAAAGCCGCTTCAGCTTCCTGTGTTTGTAGCTCCTTCGCTTTGCACTTTTTATTTTTCCATTCCATTTCGTTCCGTCTGGCCAAGCAATAGCAAAACAGCCCCCTTGTCAGAAAGCATGAGCATGGGATGCAGAGGCATGGGATGGCTGCAGGACATGTCTTTTTACGACTGGGCTGGGTGAAGGGTGGGGTGGAGGAGGGTGAGGGAGGGAGCTGGGTGTTAGAGACGTGTTATGTTTGGTGAGGCTGAGGGCCCGATAGGGGTTCTTTTTCCCGTTGCCCCACCCCAATGTTTTTCTTATTAGCATCTACCCCACCCCTTGACATCCCACTACTGCATGACACTAACACAAGCCGTTGTGACTGTATAGCTGTGCAGTTACTGGGGGGTTTCAGCCTCATGCTAGCCAGGGCTTCTTATGGGCTGTCTATGGAGGAGCGGTGGCGAGTGCATTACTGATTCAAGCCCTAGCTGGTTCATGCTGCCACCCCTGCAGGGTAAAACGGGAAGCACGGAACACTGGCACAGGGAATGCATGCTGCCCACAATGGAGGTGGCTGGGCATTGGGCATGAGCCTGCCTTACTGTGTGACGGAGGGGGAGGCCCCTGTGGGGTGCCAGGCTCGCATGTTGCTTCAGTGTCTGCTGAATTCCTTTGAAAAGTTCCCCCCAAACATTCTCAGTTAAATCACTCGTACACCTCCCTCTCTCAACACACACACAAACAATTTAGGGGAACCTAAAATTTAATTTCCATTCAAAAATCCCTATTTCCCTAAAACAATAACCCTAAAATCCAACCTAACTCCTAACCCTACCACTAAAACCCTTACCTGAAATCTAAGACCTAAGACTAATTTCCCCACGAGGGAGATTTTGCTTGGTTCTTACTGTCCTTGTGGAGACTTTTGGGGATTTTAGGTCCCACAAGGATAGAAGAACCAACCAATACACACACACACACAACACACCAACACCACCAACGACTGGTCAAGGGGCACACAACACAGCACACCACACCCACACACAACACACACACCACACGGGTTCTAGCTTTTACCCCAGAGTGTGTCTTCAGTGTGTCGTCAGTGTGTCTTCAGTGTGTCGTCAGCGTGTAAGCCTTGTCTCTGCCTGGTTCAGTTAACATGTGGATGTTTTTCATTCCATCCACAGTTCATTCTGAATATTATATATATAGTGCCTTCAGAAAGTATTCAAACCCCTTGATTTATTCCCACATTTTGTTGTTACAGCCTGGATAAAAAATGGATGAAATGTATATATTTTTTCCGCACCCATATCCACAGAATACCCCATAATGGCAAAGTGAAAACATGTTTTTAGACATTTTTGCACATTTATTGAAAATTAAATACAGAAATATCTCATTTACATAAGTATTCACACACCTGAGTCAATACATGTTAGAATCACCTTTGGCAGTGATTACAGCTGTGAGTCTTTCTGGGTAAGTCTCTAAGAGCTTTGCACACCTGGATTGTACAATATTTGCACATTATATATATATTTTTWAATTATTCAAGCTCTGTCAAGTTGCTTGTTGATCATTCATTGCTAGACAGCCATTTTCATGTCTTGCCATAGATTTGCATGCCGATTTAAGTCAAAACAGTAACTAGGCCACTTAGAAACATTCAATGGTGTCTTGGCACGCAACTCCAGTGTATATTTGGCCTTGTATTTTAGGTTATTGTCCTGCTGAAAGGTGAATTTGTCTCCCAGTGTCTGTTGGAAAGCAGCTTTTCCTGTAGGATTTTGCCTGTGCTTAGCTCTATTCCGTTTCTTTTTATCCCAGAAAAACTCACTAGTCCTCGCCGATGACAAGCATACCCATAACATGATGAAGCCACCACCGTGCTTGAAAATATGAAAGTTTTACTCAGTGATGTGTTGTGTTGGATTTGCCCCAAACATAACACTTTGTATTCAGGACATAAAGTTAATTTCTTTGCCACTTTTTTTTGCAGTATTACTTTAGTGCCTTATTGCAAACAGGATGCAAGTTTTTGAATAATTTTACTCTGTACAGGCTTCCTCCTTCTCACGCTGACATTTAGGTTAGTATTGTGGAGTAACTACAATGTTGTTGATCCATCCTCAGTTTTCTCCTATCACAGCCATTAAACTCTGTAACTGTTTAAAGTCACCATTGGCCTCATGCAACTGAGTTAGGAAGGACACCTGCATTGGAAAAACCTCCCTGGTCTTTGTGGTTGAATCTGTGTTTGAAATTCACTGCTCGACTGAGGGCACCTTACAGATAATTGTATGTGGGGTACAGAGCTGAAGAAGTCATTCAAAAATCATGCTAAACACTATTATTGTACACAGAGTGAGTCCATACAACTTATTATGTGACTTGTTAAGCACATTTTTACTCCTGAACTTATTTAGGCTTGTCATAACAAAAGGGTACTTTTTGACTACTTATTGACTCTAGACATTTCAGGTTTTCATTTGTAATCTATTTGTAAAACTTTCTAAGAACGTAATTCCACCTTGACATTATGGGGTATTGTGTGTTGGACAATAACACCACATCTCAATATAATTCATTTTAAATGCAGGCTGTAACACAACAAAATGTGGAAAAAGTCAAGGGGTGTGAATACTTTCTGAAGGCACTCTATATAAATATATACTGTACACTCCCCTACGCATTTATTTGGCCAGTGAAGCTAAAACATTTAATTTGGCTCTATACTCCAGCTTTTTGGTATTATATGTACTATAGTACAGAATGTCGCCTATTATGTAAAGGTATTTTCATACATATCTGTTTTACCGTTTAGAAATGAATGCACTTCATGTATCTAGTCATAAGTATTTGGACAAATTCACTTACAGTGTCTTTCATTTAGTCAAAATGTTTGCATTTGGTCTCATATTCTTAGCACACAATGATTACATCAAGCTTGTGACAACAAAGTTGTTGGATGCATTTGCAGTTTGTTTTAGTTGTGTTTTGGATTATGCTGTGCCCAATAGAAATGAATGGTAAATAACATATTGTGTTATTTTGGAGTCACTTTTATTGTAAATAAGAATAGAATATGTTTCTAAACACTAATAAATGAATGTGGATACTACCATGATTACAGATAATCCTGAATGAATTGTGAATAATGATGAGTGAGAAAGTTACAATGTCAAAGATCATACCCCCAAGACATGCGAACCTCTCACCATTACCAGGGAGGTTAGCATTTCTTTGGGGGATGCTATTTATGCCTCTTTAACAAAGCTGGAGTCTGACAATTTGTTGGGCCTTCCTCTAACACTACCTGGTATAGAGGTCCTGGATGGCAGGGAGCTCGACACCAGTGATGTACTGGGCCGTACTCACCACCCTCTGTAGTGCCTTGCGGTTGGGTGTCTTGCAGTTGCCGTACCAAGCGGTGATGCAGCCAGTCAAGATGCTCTCAATGGTGCAGCTGTAGAACTTTTGGAGGATCTGAGGGCCCATGCCAAATCTTTTCAGCCTCCTGAGGGGGAAGGGAAGTTGTAGTGCCCTCTTCAAAACTGTGTTGGTGTGTGTGAACCATGTAAATTACTTAGTGATGTGGATGGAACTCCCGACCCGCTCCACTACAGCCCCATCGATGTGGATGGGGGCGTGCTCGCCCCTCCGTTTCCTGTAGTCCATGATCAGCTCCTTTGTCTTGCTGACGTTGAGGGAGAGGTTGTTTTCCTGGCACCACACCGCCAGGTCTCTGACCTCCTCCCTACAGGCTGCTTCACTGTCCAAATAAATACGTTAGGAGGTGTACACGTGTGCACTTACTGCTGGTTCACGTGCATCTGTTTAATATCCTTGAGTTTACCAGTGCAGAATGTACTATCTGTGTTATGTCTCGCCTTCGGAGGCGGGCAGATACAAATACCGCAGGTAAACAAACATAATGATGATAAATCAGGAATCCTGATGCATCTTTATCTTATCTTCTCTGCCATTTAGGAGCGCTGTCTGTCTGCAGCCGCTCAGTACTGCAGTGGGGCAACCTGCAATTACAGCCCCACGCAGAGGATGGGGAGCCAGGAGAAAGACAATCATTGGCCCCCTAATTTGGAGCCATTTTGTACTTAAAAGATCTCATTATATTCAATTACAACCACGCACCAAAAGCCTTAGTCACCGCTATTGTCCACAAGCCGTTAAAAAAACCCAGTATTGACGATTCCCTGCTTCCATTCTCTCCCTCATTCTATCTTTCTATCTATTACTGTCCTTCCTGTCCTCTCTGCTCTTTTTAAGGGAATATTTCAGTTCATTCAGTCCTCTTGTTCCATTCAATGCCGTCTTGCTCGGTGAGTGAATTCACATGCCGACTGACGTGTTAACTACCCAGGGCTGAGTCCCTGAAGATAAATGGTAAATTACTGGATGACGACAGCAATAGCGATGACAGTGACTATGATGAAATCCCCACATGGATTTCTATCTCCTTGGCCAGCAGCATTCCATCCTGCATTCCACTGCTGGCTTGCCTCTGAAGCTAAGCAGGGTTGGTCCTGGTCGGTCCCTGGATGAGAGACCAGATGCTGCTGGAAGTGGTGTTATAGAATATCTCATTGCCTTGTGTAGGGGGCTGTCTTTCAGATGGGATTTTAAAATGGGTGTCCTGACTCTCTGTGGTCACTAAAGCTCCCATGGCACTTATCGTAAGAGTAGGGGTGTTAACCCTGGTGTCCTGGCTAAATTCCCATCTGGCCTTCATACCATCATGTCCACCGAATCATCCCCAGCTTCCAATTGGCTCATTCATCCCCCTTCCTCTCCCCTGTAACTATTCCTCAGGTCATTGCTGTAAATGAGAATGTGTTCTCAGTCAATTTACCTGGTAAAAGAATGTAATAGAAAGACTGATCAGAGACCAGTTTGGGATGGGAGTGAGGGCGGGCAGTGTTATGCCCATGTTTGTCTGGGTTTGGTGAAGCTCTTGACCCGTGGCATAGACTGGTCCAAGATCTGTTTGTGCTGTCTTGCTGACCTTAGGAGACAGCACTTTACCAGGCTATGTCACTGGTAAAGTGAATACTACAAAGCCTTACCTGCCCGTTGTGCTTGTGTAAGCTTGGAGTAGACCACATCAGCTGACTCAATCAGCGTCCGGCTCGTCTGAATCATCTACAGAGAAATAAACAGGGGACAAGATGAGGCAAAAGGAAGTGAGGTCGTACAGTATTAAGCAATTCCTGTGTCGGAGGGGGACTTCTTATGTCATGAGTCCTACTGTAGGCTAAACAGGACAATGGAAACACTACCTCTTAGTAAAGAATAACACAGAATTATCATTGAATGTACGCATAGCCAAACATGGGGGAATACCATAGGAATAATGAATAACAAAGTCTGGAGGGAAATACTTCTCAGAGACATTCGATGGAAGAGAAAGAGGGTACGTCAACATTTCTCAAAGTCCTTTGATCATTTGTTCTTTATACACTTTTCCCCTGCTATTGCCCAGACCCCTGGGAATCACACCCACAGAGATAGAGTCAGACAAAACACATGCACCCCCACACACACAGAGTCGACAAACCAGACCACCCCACACAAAGTCAGACAAAACACACGCACCCACACACACACACCACAGAGTCAGACAACACACGCACCCCACACACACACACACAGAGTCAGACAAAACACACGCACCCCCACACACACACACACAGAGTCAGAACCACAACACACACACAACACACACACACACACACACAACAACAACACACACAACACACACACACACACACACACACACACACACACACACACACACACACACACACACACACACACACACACACACACACACAAGAGTCATGTGGTGATACATGTAAGGACGGAGGTGAGAACAGTCTGGTTGCATCCTAAATGACACCTTGTTCCATATTTAGTGCACTACTTTTTGACCAGGGCCCATTGGGCTCTGGCCAAAAGTAGTGCACTACATAGAGAATGGGGTGCCATTTTGTGATGCAGCCCCCGTCTGGTCCCTACCTGTGTTCCTGGAAGCATTGAGCCAGCCTTACAGCTTTAGCCCAGTTCAATCCCCAACCCTGTGACCTGAACTGAAAACCTTCTGCTTTTACAGGCTCTCCCTCCCACGGACAGTGAGAAGCAGCTGGCCTGACCCAGCAGTCAGAGCACAGAGACAAGAAGCAGGCCACTGTGTGTGGGCTGGTACAGGGCCACTGGCCCTGGATCATATTGGTCAGCAGACAGGACAGGGGGCTGGCTCCCATTGGCTCAGGCTGAGCTGGGTCTCTCTGGCCTGGCCTCAGGGGCACTGACCACAGAGTTCGAATCTGCTGATGCTCAGTTCACTCCTAGGTTACGGCGCCTGCGTCCAACCAGCCCACGTGAGGACAACCATGAATGTGTTAATGGCTAGGGCTGGTACACACACACACACACACACACACACACACACACACACACACAACACACACCCACACACACCACCACACACACACACACACACACACACACACACAACCGCACACAACCGCACACACTGGAGCCTCTGTTCTTGAGATTGGGGCGTGTGCCAATGGACTAATCTTTGGAAGCACACAGTAACACTCAGCTGACTGACCCTGTGCTCAGGACAGGCAGCCTCTCTCTCAGACACACTCAGCCTCACTGTAGATTCATCTCCTCAGCTKTCGGGACTCTGCTAGCTGACRCTGGGAGGCTGGGAGCACAGGAATGTTGCAATGGAACAGCAGCGGAATTATTTTTAGGCCCTTCATTTAGGCTCTTCATTAAAGCCCTTCACATGTGAATGTAATATACCGCGGTCATAAGAGGTACTCAAAGACAAGCACGCCCAGGGAGAAAGCTGGTTAAAATACAACGCTATTTAGAGCCTCCGCTATGGAGCTTATATGAGGTCGTTGCACTCTAGGTGTCAGCAATAGGAATGACTGGGATATGAACAGTAATGTCATGTAGCTATAACACCACAACAGCTCCTCTCTGATGACCCAGTTCAACAGGTCAAACCAATCTCCATCAGGGGGGTGGAATAGTGGGGTGTTGACTTGCTCTGAGCGCTGGGGGGACTTTAACCACCCCTGTGTTGGCCTGTACCAGTAGGTGCCTGGTGAATAATGAATAAGCTGGTTGTTATCACAGATCAGACAGCAGCCAGGATGGAGAGTGACGGCTTGGGGAGGCACAGGGCATGATGGGATGCCGTGCGGAAGCGCAGCAGGGTGAACTGCTCCGGGATGAGTTAGAGCTTATCACAGTGCTGCAGTAGCTATAGGAAATGGTTTGTTCACTCCCCGTGGTGGAAGTCATCTGTGGCATGTTGCCTTGCTGTGTCATAATGTGCTAACAATTTATAACATTTTCCTACACTGATAGTATTATTTCAAGGCATAGTGTGCAACAGACTCTTAAGACTGTATAGTGCACAAGGGTGTTGTAGCATGTCACCTTACCAGGTCGTGATGCGTTTTCATTTCATAGCACCTTTTTAGGGAACGACGTTCACACGCCGATTAACCGGCAATGAACGTTGAGCTCGCGTCACTCGTTCAGCGTTTACCCACAAAACGTATCTCTCTGAATACAACATCGACCTCAACAGAACGGTAGCTCTGCAGTGCATGTTATGCCTATGTGGTGCYGCTATAGCGTACCATGTCGTAGGCGTTGAGGACCTTGCGGAGCAGCTCGGGGACGGGCCCTTGGGCCTCCATGGTGGGGTAGGCTTGACTCAGGTCCACGGTCACCCTGAGCGCTCGCTCGCTGTTCATCAGCCACGTGGACACGGTCAGGATACACTGCTTCATGTTGGCCGCCGGCGTCAGACCACACAGCTCCTTGAACGACACCATGGCATTCTGGTAAATAAACAGAGAGGATCATGGATGAGGGTTAGCATCACGGAATCTGTAAATATTGAAAGGGATTGTAAGGTAGCGGACCCAAGGGACAATTCAAACACAGAGAGGATGTCTCGTTGATTCTATGATAATCATTGGACAAGTTTACCATTATTACTACATTGCCCACAGCAACTTAAAAAACAATAATCATTGTGACCAAAATGTCCCACAAGACCGTACTCTACACATGAGATAAATGTGGTCAACCGTATCCTGATACTCTCCTCACGTCCGAGAAAACCTCAGGAGAGAAAGAACAGCCCTGATTGCGTTTGTGTTCATTAGTGAACCTAGCGGTTCCCATGACATCACAGCCTGCTCGTTCAGTGGTGCAACGCGGCCCAGGAGCCTCCACCGCAGGCTGCCTGGCCTTGCTCTGCTCCCAGCCTGTCTGCTCTCACATCCCCTGGCCTGGCCCTGACACAACGCCTGCCTCTCTGCCTGCACCTCCAGCACTGCGTGACTATTCACATCACAGCCCAGCATTGTTCTCTCCAGCATGGGAATCTGAGCCCTGATTCGGGCCCACCAGACTATTCACACAGTACATCACCATTCACTGGCCCACCCAAATAAACAGGGAAAGAAAAAAAGCAATGAGGGATGAAAGACAGAGACCAACATTGGAAAGATAGAGTGAGAAGGAAAGAGAGGGATAGAAAAGGGAGAAGGGAGGGAGGGAGAAAGAGAGACGAGTGGGGGAAATCAGTCGTAAGAGAAAGAGGAAAAGAGGGAGAAAAAAGGGAAAGATAATAAAAGAAGGATGGTGAGAAACAACAGACTGAGGGAGGAAGAGTGTGTGGTGATGGTGTTTGGGAAGCGGTCAACAAACCAGACAGTGTAGGCCAGGCAGTGTGGGAACGGGGCTGTGTCCCCTGCAGGACCTCCAGCCCAGGAGAAAGGCTCTTTTCTCCCCCTGGAGGATGGCTGTCATTTTGTGGGCTGACCTTCCTGGACATAGGCATCTGTATGCACACACAGCCTCAACTAAAGCTATTAACACCCTTCGGCTGAGGAAGCAGCTTTTACTGTTGAATGGGAAATGGAGGTGACATGTGTATGGGTTTACTCACTGTAGTGTAGGTGTAGATGTGTGTGTGTGCACGTGCCAGTGTGTGTGTTTGCGGAAGAGTGTGTGTGTTTGTGTATGCATGCGTGTGTGTGTTTCTGCTTGCCTGTGTGTGCGCATAGTACACTTCTGTGTCTGTCTCTGTATGTTTGTGTGAGTACACGCCACTGTGAGTACACGCCACTGTGTGTGTCGTTGTTGTTGCTCTATAAACTCCATACTGTATCCAGACTGCAGGCAGGGCCACAGAACCAAACAGAACAGTTAGCCACCATCTTTAATTATCCTCATCCTTTCCTCCTCTACCCCTCCAACATGACATTCCCCAAATGAGAACTGCGTGTCTGGTTTCACTGCTGTTTTTGTTCCCCTCTTTCTCTCCCTTTCTTTCTCTTCCTCTCTCTCACTCTTTCCCCCTCTCTCTCTCTCTCTAATCTCTTTCTCTCATTCTCCGGACTGCAGTTTGGAGTTGGGAGTGAATGCAGCAGGCCCTTTACTGGAACGCATGCCGCAGGAACAGAGTATGGGGCCGTCTGCCTGCTTGCCTGTTACAGTGTTCCAGTCAACACTCTGCGGGGAAACATACACAGTCATTTCTCTCTCTCTCCCTCTCTCTACATCTTGCTCTCTCTCTCTCTCTCTCTCTCTCTCTCTCAATTCAATTCAAGGGCTTTATTGGCATGGGAAACATATGTTAACATTGCTAAAGCAAGTGAAGTAGATAATAAACAAAAGTGAACTAAACTAAAACAGTAAACATTACACTCACAGAAATTCCAAAAGAATAAAGACATTTCAAATGTCATATCATGTCTATATACAGTGTTGTAACGATGTGCAAATAGTTAAGTTAAGGTACGAAAGGGAAAATAAATAAACAGAAATATTGTGTTTTTTCTTCACTGGTTGCCCTTTTCTTGTGGCAACAGGTCACAAATCTTGCTACTATGATGGCACACTGTGGTATTTCACCGAGTAGCTATGGGAGTTAATCAAAATTGGGTTTGTCTTCAAATTATTTGTGGATCTGTGTAATCTGAGGTAAATATGTGTCTCTAATATGGTCATCCATTTGGCAGGAGGGTAGGAAGTGCAGCTCAGTTTCCCCCTCATTTTGTGGGCAGTGTGCATATAGCCTGTCTTCTCTTCCTCAATAGCAAGGCTATGCTCACTGAGTCTGTACATAGTCAAAGCTTTCCTTAAGTTTGGGTCAGTCACAGTGGTCAGGTATTCTGCCACTGTGTACTCTCTGTTTAAGGCCAAATAGCATTCTAGTTTGCTCAGTTTTTTTGTTAATTCTTTCCAATGTGTCAAGTAATTATCTTTTCATGATTTGGTTGGGTCTATTTGTGTTGCTGTCCTGGGGCTCTGTGGGGTCTGTTTGTGTTTGTGAACAGAGCCCCAGGACCAGCTTGCTTAGGGGACTCTTCTCCAGGTTCATCTCCCTGTAGGTGATGGCTTTGTTATGGAAGGTTTGGGAATCACTTCCTTCTAGGTGGTTGTAGAATTTAACGGCTCTTTTCCGGATTTTGTCATTAGCGGATATCGGCCTAATTCTGCTCTGCATGCATTATTTGGTGTTTTACATTGTATATGGAGGATATTTTTTCAGAATTCTGCATGCAGTCACAATTAGGAAAGGGAGAGGTAAATCCTAAAGAACCTGAATGGATTTCCTGCCACTCCTACAGAGCCTCTCTGTAACTGCCAGTCTCCTCTCCCACTTTCCTCCTTTCCAATCCCCTGTGAGAGGAACACACTTCACTCTGCTATTGTTCACTCTCTGTCAGAGGTCACTGAAGTGTGATAATGCATTTCTTAATACAGGTGAATAAAGGTGAAATTAAAAAAAAGAAATACCATTCCATGCGTATTACGGGGTGTGACTGTAGGCCAAAAAAGAACAAATAATGTAATTTAACAGATGTTCTTATCCAGAGTGACTTGTGTGTGTTTACGTGTCGGCCAACATTTTAATTAAAAGACTGCACTATACTCCCGAGTGGTGCAGCAGTCCCAGGCTGTGTCACAACCAGCTGTGACCGGGAGTCCCATAGTGCGGCGCACATTTGGCTCAGCGTCGTCTGGGTTAGGGGAGGGTTTGGCCGGGGGGGCTTTACTTGGCTCATCACGCTCTTGCGACTCCTTGTGGCGGGCCGGGGCGCCTGCAGGCTGACTTGGGTCGTCAGTTGAACGGTGTTTCCTCCGACACATTGGTGCAGCTGGCTTACGGGTTAAGTGGGAGGGTGTTAACTTCTTATGGCTGCAATCCCGTTAACGGGATGATATGACAACAGCCAGTGAAAGTGCAGGCCGCCAAATTCAAAAAACAGAAATCTCATAAATAAAATTCCTCAGACATACATGTGTCTTATACCATTTTAAAGGTAATCTTGTTGTTAATCCCACCAAAGTGTCTGATTTCAAATATGCTTTCAGCGAAAGCACTACAAACGATTATGTTAGGTCACACCAAACCACAATAAGCACAGCCATTTTTCCAGCGAAAGATAGCAGTCACAAAAAGCACAAATAGAGATAAAATTAATCACTAACCTTTGATAATCTTCATCAGATGACACTCATAGGACTTCATGTTACACAATACATGTATGTTTTGTTTAAAAAGTTCATATTTATATAAAAAAATCTGAGTTTACATTGGCGCGTTACATTCACTAGTTCCAAAAACATCGAGTGATTTTGCATAGCCACATCGTTTCAACAGAAATACTCATCATAAATGTAGATTATAATACAAGTTATACACATGGAATTATAGATATACCTCTCCTTAATGCAACCGCTGTGTCAGATTTCAAAAGAACTTTACGGAAAAAGCAAACCATGCAATAATCTGAGACGGAGCTCAGAGACAATAGTCAAATTAGCGCCATGTTGGAGTCAACAGAAACCAGAAATTACATGATAAATATTCCCTTACCTTTGATGATCTTCATCAGAATGCACTCCCAGGAATCACAGGTCCACAATAAATGTTTGATTTGTTCGATAATGTCCGTTATTTATGTCCAGTTAGCTACTTTGGTTAGCGCGTTTGGTAAACAATTCCAAAGTCACAAAGCGCGTTCACTAAAACGTGACGAAATGTTCAAAAGTTCCGTAACAGTCAGTAGAAACATGTCAAACGATGTATTGAATCAATCTTTAGAATGTTGTTAACATATATCTTGAATAACGTTCTAACCGGAGAATTACATTGACTTCAGATGAGCGATGGAACGGAGGTCCTCATGTGAATGCGCGTGGTCAAAGAATGTTCACCTCATGGCAGTGGTGACTCATTCTACTCTCATTCGGCTCCCCTTCACAGTGGAGTCATCAGACAAAGTTCTACAGACTGTTGACATCTAGTGGAAGCCGTAGGAAGTGAATACTCATTCATATCTCGCTCTGATTTCAATGGATTTCAATGGTTTTCAATGGTTGAAACTCGACAAGCCTCAGAATTTCCAGTTCCTGTTTGGATTTTTTCTCAGGTTTTTGTCTGCCATATGAGTTCTGTTATACTCACAGACATAATTCAAACAGTTTTAGAAACTTCAGAGTGTTTTCTATCCAATACTAATAATATGCATATATTAGTAACTGGGACTGCGGAGCAGGCCGTTTACTCTGKGCACCTTTCATCCAAGCTACTCAATACTGCTCTGCAGCCATAAGAAGTTAAGGAGCGTGGTTTCGCGGGTCATGTTTCGTAGAGGGCGCATGACTCGACCTTCGCCTCCCGAACCCATTGGGGAGTTGCAGCGATGAGACAAGATCGCAATTGGATATCACGAAATTGGGGAGAAAAGAAAAAGAAAAGAAAAAGATTGCACTATACAGTATCAATCTGCATGTATGCATTTACGCATGAATGGGTGTGCTATTGTGGTGCTATTTTGGTGCTATTGTGGTGCTGTGACAGTGTGTGCTGAGGTTTCTCTCATTACCATGCACCCTCAACACAGGCCTTTGTGAAGAAGACTTGAAGTCTACTTTAAGTCTCCCTTCTTTACTCTGTCCTGTGTGAGTCAGTGGCTGTGTGTCTCAGGGGAGAGGAGGCTCTTTATTGGAGCCCAGACTACACTGTGTGACGCTTCCAGCTGCCAGCTCTGGTCTCCTCTACAGGTGGTAATATCATCTGTTGTGTCTTTACTGTCATTAAATTGAAGACTTAGTTTTTATCAAAGATTCTCTGTAATTAGTTATTATGCGATCAACTAAATAATAACGTAACTAATTAACTAGGAAGTTGGGGAACCAGGGAAAGTGTTCAGATTACAAAGTTATAATTTCCCAATATAACCTTTCAGATATTTTCATATCTGATCAATAGTCTTCTGATTAATGATTTATTTATTTTTACCTCACGTTAGTCTCATTCCAAACGTCGTAAATTGTTGRTTATCTGCACGAACCCAGTCTTCACTATGAGTCATCCATACATCAATTGTCTTAAATAATTTATTTATTACTAACTAAKTAATTCACAGAAATGCATAAACAAACACACAAACTTAAAATGGTTACATGAAATGATAGGATAAATATGCCCTAGTGGGCTGAACCGGCATGGCGGCTTGTTAGACAAAGGGAAAATTGGGGTTCGACTAAGAAGTCACTACAGAGTTCATAATTATAACAATTGACATGCTAATCCTTTACACATGAACGCTCACTCATTCGGGAACAATTGCAATCAATATATATATATTTACGCTCAGTGTGTCGTCTTGATCGCTGGAGAAAAGTTAGTTTCTGTTGGAGAGTTTCGTCCGTCTTTCTCTCTCTCTGTCTTGGTTAGAGGAGATAGTTCAGAGTGACATTCATTCGTTTCGTTATCGAGTGGATGTTTCGGCGGTTGTCGT
>NC_036860.1:72178739-72187971 GCF_002910315.2 Salvelinus sp. IW2-2015
CATTCACTCTAGGAGACAGAACGCGTCTCCTTCCTGAGCAGTATGACGGCTGCGTGGTCCCATGGTGTTTATACTTGCGTACTACTGTTTGTACAGATGAACGTGGTACCTTCAGGCGTTTGGAAATTGCTCCCAAGGATGAACCAGACTTGTGGAGGTCTACAATTATTTTTTCTGAGGTCTTGGCTGATTTCTTTTGATTTTCCCATGATGTCAAGCAAAGAGCCACTGAGTTTGAAGTTAGGCCTTGAAATACATCCACAGGTACACCTCCAATTGACTCAAATGATGTCAATTAGCCTATCAGATGCTTCTAAAGCCATGACCTAATTTTCTGGCATTTTCCAAGCTGTTTAAAGGCACAATCAACTTAGTGTATGTCAACTTCTGACCCACTAGAATTGTGATACAGTGAATTATAAGTGAAATAATCTGTCTGTAAACAATTGTTGGAAAAATGACTTGTGTCATGCACAAACTAGATGTCCTAACCGACTTGCCAAAACTATAGTTTGTTAACAAGAATTTGCGGAGTGGTTGAAAAATGACTTTTAATGACTCCAACCTAAGTGTATGTAAACTTCCGACTTCAACTGTAAGTGAAGGTAGAGGTTGTGGTGCTAGGGCAGGAGGATCAAGAGATGAGGGGAGCCCCATCCCATTGGATGTGTCATGACGTTGCCTGTTTGGGTCACAAGCCCCATCCCCCTCTCCCTGCCACTCCTGCTCCCCCTTTCCTCCTTCAACCCATGCGTGGCCAGAGAGACGTCGTAAATTCCTGAGAATCTCCTCATGGACACACAGTATAGCAGAGGGTAAAACTTTCATAGAGAACAAAGGGATTTTTCCACCTCACAGAACTTGAGTACGAACAGATTTCATGTTCCGGAAAAAGTATAAAAGATCGGTGAAGATTCCAGCTATTAACTGGTCCGTTTGTCACAACTTGGGAAACTCATGGGAGACTGTGTGGCTACATTACCATACCACTGTTTATATAATAGCCTCAGATATGAGGTTTACATCTAATTGCTGTATAAGATGAATGAGTGAGTATGATACTGTTTGTATAATGGTGTAATATGATTTTGGACTGTTTAATGAAGAAAATCCAATCCCTTTTGATTTGAACTAAATCCGAGGACCCGCCCTGAGCCCAGTTGGGTCAGACATCCTGGGACAGCCCTTTCTGCAATCCTAATAAAAAACCAACTCTGAGAAATTATCACTAGACCATGTTTTTTCTCCATTAGGAGGGGAACAAAGGTTGTGTACCATTGCTGAATCTTTTAACCATACCACGTGGTTAACCTTTTGTCAATAGGGGGTGCTGTTAGCACTTTCTTTTTTTTGACATTGCCAAATTAAACTGCCTAGTAGTCAATTCTTGCTCGTACAATATGCATATTATTGTTATTATTGGATAGAAAACACTCTCTAGTTTCTATACCGTTGGAATTATGTCTCTGAGTGGACAGAACTCTATCTACAGCACTTTTCCTGACAGGGAGTGAGATTTCAGAAATCTTGGCCTCTGGTCCCAGGTCAGTTTTAATGTCCTGTGAATGCTATGAGGATACAAACACAGCCTACACCTTCTCTAGATGTCAGTAAGTGGTGACAATTTGAATGGAGTCGATTGCGCAATCAGGGCCCGTATAAAACACAAAAGACCGGAAGTAGCTTTCCTTTGGACCCTGCGCTCGACGCGAGAAGGACGTTGGACCGACCTCTTTCCAAGCCTTGTGTTTAGCCAGTAATATATCGCCGGTCATGTTTTTACTTGTTATAGGTGTTAAAAACATCATAAGGTAGTTAATTTAAACCGTTATTATAGCAATTTATATCCGTTTAGTGCGATTTGAGGCATTTATTTGTGACACCTTCCATGAGCTGGGCACGTTTCCTGTACATACCGAACGTTATTGGCCATTTCGACGGGACAAGAGGACATCTTTCGACCAAAAGACGATTAGACCGGAGAAAGGATACATTGGCCAAGATTCTGATGGAAGGAAGAAACTCACAGTAAGAACTATTTATGATGATAAATCGCTGTTCTGTTGAAAAAATTTAAACGCATATATCGCCATTTTGTTATGTGTAGCTTTGCTTGGCGGACCCGGTATTGCACAGTAAGGATAAATTTTTGAAATGTAAGTCAGCGATTGCAATTAAGAACTAATTTGTCTTTCGATTCCTGTCAACCCTGTATTTTTTAGTCAAGTTTATGATTAGCTATCGATTAGACTAGATCACTCTCAAAGATAGCGCCGACATTTTCAGGCCAGTTTTGCTACTATTCTCATTGTATAACCACGTTTTTTTTGTGGCTAAATATGCACATTTTCGAACAAACTCTATATGTATGTTAATATGATGTTACAGGATGTCATCGGAAGAATTCTGAGAAGGTTAGTGAAAAAAATAATATATTTTGGTGATCATAACGTTATCGCTCCCGTTGCCTTGGATTCATGCTGGGGTAACGTTTGCACATGTGGTATGCTAATATAACGATTTATTGTGTTTTCGCTGTAAACGCTTAGAAAATCTGAAATATTGTCTGAATTACAAGATCTGTGTCTTTCCATTGCTATGCTTTGTCTATTTTATGAAATGTTTTATGATGAGTAAATTGGTAATACACGTTGCTCTCTGTATTTACTCTAGTCGAGTTGTGATGGTGGTGCAATTGTAAACTATGATTTCTACCTGAAATATGCACATTTTCTAACAAAAACTATCTATACAATAAATATGTTATCAGACTGTCTCTGATGAGGTTTTTCTTGGTTAGTGGCTATCAATATCTTTATTTGGCCGAATTGGTGATAGCTACTGGTGAGAGAAAAAATGTGGACAAAGAAAAATGGTGTCTTTTGCTAACGTGGTTAGCTAATAGATTTACATATTGTGTCTTCCCTGTAAAACATTTTAAAAATCAGAAATGATTGCTGGATTCACAAGAAGTGGATCTTTCATCTGGTATCTTGGACTTGTGATTGAATGATATTTAGATGCTACTATTTACTTGTGACGCCTATGCAGCTATGCTATTCACTTTTTTACTGGTGGGGGGTGCTCCCGGATCGCGGTTTCTGACTCGGTAGAATTAAACTCTTAGACTATACCGACAGAATAAGAACAAGTCTTTTGATATTGACTACTAGTCTGCAGCTAGGAATTCGGTATCATTGAACGCGAAAGCCTGAAGGTACCACGTTCATCTGTACAAACAGTAGTACGCAAGTATAAACACCATGGGACCACGCAGCCGTCATACTGCTCAGGAAGGAGACGCGTTCTGTCTCCTAGAGATGAATGTACTTTGGTGCAAAAAGTGCAAATCAATCCCAGAACAACAGCAAAGGACCTTGTGAAGATGCTGGAGGAAGCAGGTACAAAAGTATCTATATCCACAGTAAAACGAGTCCTATATCAACATAACCTGAAAGGCCGCTCAGCAAGGAAGAAGCCACTGCTCCAAAACCGCCATAAAAAAATAACTACGGTTTGCAACTACACATGGAACAAAGATCGTACTTTTTGGAGAAATGTCCTCTGGTCTGATGAAACAAAAATAGAACTGTTGGCCATAATAACCATCCTTATGTTTGKAGGAAAAAGGGGGAGGCTTGCAAGCCGAAGAACACCATCCCAACCGTGAAGCACGGGGGTGGCAGCATCATGTTGTGGGGGTGCTTTTCTGCAGGAAGAACTGGTACACTTCTCAAAATAGATGGCATCACGTGGAAGGAAAAGTATGTGTAACGATCTTCTTCGTCTGATGAACAGGAAGGATCGGACCAAAACGCAGCGTGTTAAGTGTTCATGCTTTATTGAAAACTGAACACTAAATACAAAATAACAAAGTGAATAAACGAAAATTTAAACAGTCCTGTAAGGTGCAACAACACAAAACAGAAAACAACTACCCACAAAACCAACATGGAAAATGGCAACCTAAATAGGCTCCCCAATCAGAGACAACGAGAAACAGCTGTCTCTGATTGGGAACCAATTCAGGCCACCATCAACCTACAATCCCCTAGACCATACCAAATCCCCATAGATCAACAAAACCCCTAGACAAGACAAAAACCCTAGACAATACAAAACCTAAACAAAACACCCTTGTCACACCCTGACTTAACCAAAAAATAAAGAAAACAAATATAACTGAAGTCAGGGCGTGACAGTATGTGGATATATTGAAGCAACATCTCACGACATCAGTCAGGAAGTTAAAGCTTGGTCGCAAATGAGTCTTCCAAATGGACAATGACCCCAAGCCTACTGCCAAAGTTGTGGCAAAATGGCTTAAGGACAGCAAGGTCAAGTTATTGGAGTGGCCATCACAAAGCCCTGACCTCAATCCTATAGAACATTTGTGGGCAGAACTGAAAAAGCGTGTGCGAGCAAGGAGGCCTATAAACCTGACTCAGCTACACCAGCTCTGTCAGGAGGAATGGGCCAAAATTCACAACTTATTGTGGGAAGCTTGTGGAAGGCTACCCGAAACATTTGACCCAAGTTAAACAATTTAAAGGCAATGCTACCAAATACTAATTGAGTGTATGTAAACTTCTGACCCACTGGGAATGTGATGAAAGAAATAAAAGCTGAAATWAATMATTCTCTCTACTATTATTCTGAMATTTCACATTCTTAAAATAAAGTGGTGATCCTAACTGACCTAAGACAGGGATTTTTTACTAAGATTAAATGTCAGGAATTGTGAAAAACTGAGTTTAAATGTATTTGGCTAAGGTGTATGTAAACTTCAGACTTCAACTGTACACTACGGGTACAGGCGGGGTCCAGCTAGGGAGACCATCTACAAGAAAGCATTGATGCCAACCACAGTGGGTTATGACGCCATCCATCTCAACATCAAGCCCGAGGCCTCTCTTTTCAGTCTATTGAAAAGGCTGTTTGCCAGTTTCTATCGCTGTTCCTCTGAGGGAGATGGACATTTTACATCTCCCTTTCAGGAAGCAGGGCAGCTGCTGTGCATGCTGGCAAAAACACCATCACACACACACAGATCTGGTCACCTGCTGTACCAGTTGCCTAATCGTAATTGTCTTCTAAAACCTTGTATTATGATAGAAAAATGAATAGCTCCTGCATGCACACAAAAACGTCACAACTAACATGACTCCCTTGTGTATCATTTCCAAGCTTAGCATAGACCCCCCCCCCGGTTTAATGTGGGGGTGTTAGCTTAGACTGAGTCATTGTCACTGGCCTATTTTGAACATTGTGTAATCACATCTTCTGACTCACACACAAGCACAGATTTGAAATAAAATGACTGGTGACACTTTATTTGGATAGTCTGTAGAGCATCTAGAGATGGACTATCTACAGGCTATTAGTAACATTTCAACTATCTACTAACCCTAACCCTGGCTCTAACCTTAACCTTAACCGTTCTCCTCACCCTAAATGCAGCCCTAACCCTAACCCTACCCCTTACCTTAACCCTTACCTTAACCCTTACCCTAATCCTTTTTCTAAACCTCAACCTAACCGCAACCTCAGCAAGCAGTTAGTATGCCCATCTGTAGAGCATCTAGAGATGGAAAATGGAAAATCCAAATAAAGTGTGACAAAATGATTAGCTGACAGTATCTGTGTTAGGAGTCTTGCTTCCATCTACATTTAACAACTGCATGAGGCTTGTATCGAGTCCCCAAATATGTCCAGCTGCTTTTCACAAGAAAACATTTCTCTAAACATAGTATTTACTGGTATAGATTGTATCCGGTCATTTGCCTGCTACCCTTCACTTTCACATCCGTACCAACACTAAAAAAAACTATTCCCCAAATTACAGTATTATTTTCAGTCTGGAACAAAACCAACATCTCCTTTTTTTGTAACAGTGCCTGGGTAAACGAGATACCCTTTTGGAAAAGAGAATCAAGATCATCTGCATCAATTTCCACAATGAAAAATGTATGACAGCATGCCACAGGATCTCTAATCACATCCCTGCTTAATTATTGTGGTCTTGCTCTTGTTTCCCATGTCCCTTAGGCCTAGATTGAGTTGGCTGGGCGAGAACAACTACCACAGCCTCCAGCGCGCCTGGGGTTTAGGCTGAGACAGAAACAGAAGCTGAGACATCCTAAAGCTCTGAGAGGATTACAAGTATAGTACCTGAGATCAGGAGTCAATCGTGCTTATATCTGTAGTGATTTGAAATCAGAGTCATGCGGACTGGGAAAGTAGGTAGCTCTACGTACCTGGGTCATACCTCACCGACTGAGGTACATTAGTGACCTAGTTTCTCTTTCTCTAACAAACACAACATCTATATCATACATTTGTTACATTTGTTATTTACTGGTACTACAATAGCTTTTCACTCTGGAGAGACCGTTAAAATTGCTGCCATCTTCATATAAGTACTGTTCTGAATTCCCCTGAGCACCTACTAGGTGCACTGCAGTTTCCTTATGTAAAATATCGTCTCACACCTGAAAACAATTTGCAATAACGCATATTCATAACAAACATCATTGCAGAATATTAAGAAAATCCTTCTTCAGAAAAAGAGAGCTATTGTCGTGATGCCAACTACAGTGCTAAGCATAATAAAACAGAATTAAAATCCTATGACTATGCAGCCTACAACTAGTCAGTTGAAATGATTTGAAATAGGCCTAAATCCTCAATGAAACATAAGTGCTCATAGCTACTGTATAAAGAAGAATCCAATTAGAAAATGTGAAATGGCTAAGAAGATAGAGGCAGCACAAAATAAGAAAGTATAATGATTTTATATCTCTGTTTCACATTTTTATAACAGCTTTTATTTCCAACTGTGGCAAGTTGTTATAAGAACAGGCCATTCCATTCTCGGGCAATCAAGGTTTTATGGAGTTAAAAGCCATAACTACCTGGATAAAAGCATTCGACAACTATGAGTCGAATGTTGACCCCAATCAAGTTCAAAGTATCCAGAGAAATAGTCTATTCTCAAATCTGTCAGACAGGACAAGAGACCTGCCAGTCTAAACCAGACAGCTGATGTACAAAGTATACAGGGCGTGTAAAGCCTYCTCACTTCCCATCTTTATCATCACACAGACAGACAGTAGACCAGACAAGACAGAGAAAAGCTTCATTTTACGTCCTTCAATCATGACAACAACAATTACAAGCTGTACTCGAACTGCCATCCTCTCCTGACAAACATCTATATATAAACTATTGCAAAACATAAATTGATGGCTACTTATAATCTCAGCGGTGATGTTAGAGGGAGAAGGGGGGGGGGGTTAATAACAAACTATTATGAAACATGACTGGTTTGTCATTCATCATTTCTGTGGGGGGTTCATAAGGGTGCTCACAGAGCCTAACACAGACCATCAGCCACTTAATGAGGACCCTTTACACAAGCCTTTTAATTGTCCAGCTTTACTGACATTCTCATTCACGGCTCCTGCCTTTTACATCATGTAAATACAACACAATTATCAACGTTTCTCTATCCATCGGAGCGACAAACAGAGAACGAGCTGAGAGTCACCTCAACAACGTTTTGTTCCTATTCAGTGAGGTGCTAAGGGTGCWCCTGTCTAGCTACTAATTGTGCTATACTACTTCTTCCCAGGCTCCCTCACTCCTAATTGGTGTCTTCTTCTATCTCTCGTGGAATGATTGAACAGTGTTATCGTATTCCATTATGGAAATGCAGCCTGAGAGGCAATCAGGACTGCTTAGTATCTCCACATCACCCAACTTGATGTCATTTCCAGATGTAATGTATGCGAGGGAAAGTGCCTGCCTTTAATGCTCCTTCAAAGAATTTATAAAAGTTTGTACATATAATGAATGTTAAGTACTTTACCTGGACGTTCTCCCGGAGGTCTGTGGCTTCCCTCAGAGGCTGGGTGGATGCTCTGAAGAGCTCGTCTACCACCTTGATACCGGTGGTCTTGCTGGAGGTGTACTCACGAGCCTTCTTGCCCTTCCTCACCGACAGGCCTCTCTTGTGGGCCTTGCCACCTCCCCTTCTGTTGGTGATGGCCACATGTACGAACAGGGTGCARTTGGGTAGGAACTCCCCCGTCAGCGACTGCAAGGGGACGTGCCTGTAGCCYGGCTGCAGACATTCAAAGGGGATTGTGTACTGGCCGATGAACTCGTCTCCGATGTAGTCGTCGTCCAGCACTACRAAGCGTAGWGCCGCCAGCTCCGGYAGGTTGATCTGGAACTCAAAGCTCTCGTCGAAGACRGGGTTGTCTCCGTTTTGAGAGACCGTCTTRGTCCTCTGCTCGGCRCAGTCGGCCGGGATGCCGTGGATCTCYGCATAGATGTAGGGTTCCACCACGTCTCCCTTTGCAGCRGAGCCCCTGGGCTTRGGCAGRTTCTGCCCGCTGATCACCTTGATGTGGAGAAGCTGGGCGGACACCCCTGGYAGGGATTCCCTGGCRTTGGCGCTGAAGTATGACACCTCCTCCCTCATGATGGCCGGCCGCARCACGTAGCCACAGTTCCCGTTCTGCCTGAACCATCCCAGGTTGAGGTCCATCATCAGGCCYGGGGTCTGGTAGTTCATGGCTACAATCTGGCAACCACACTTCCAGAAGTCCTGGGGGTTCATGTTACTGGCGTCGATCCGCATCGGAGTGGGGTACACCCTGGAGAGGAAGCGCTTGTTGTAGCACACAAAGTCCTCGGGGAACTCGTTGGCGAACCTGTTGGCGTCGACCTCATTGAAAGAGCACATCTCCCAGTATTTCTGATCCCTCTTGGARATGTCAAAGTCCCTGAACTGCACTGACTTACAGAGGGAGACCAGGTCCGACAGTTCCTTACACAGCCTCAGCCGTTTGCAGCCAAGGCCRTTGAGATGGTCYTTATCATCTGCCCCCACCCTCCTGGACATCTCCAGACCCTCCTCCTCATCAGTCACCTCCCCCTCTGACTCRGGGTAGTTTGGGGGCAGCCGCTTGCCCTTCAGCAGGATCTTACCCTTGAGTTCCTCTGGGGAGGGTAGGTAGTGGTCCTCTGAGCTGGGGKCATCCAAGTACAGCTTGTCTCCAAGGATCTTCTTCATGTGCTGGGCCATGACCCTCTGCTGGGGGATGCAGCAGTGTGTCACCAGGCAGAGGATGAGGGGGTACTCAGAGCTCTCAAATGCATACTGGTTTATAATATCCAAGACCTTGCAGAGGGCTAGCTGAGATGCCACCGAGTTCCCCACGTA
>NC_036860.1:72191481-72217804 GCF_002910315.2 Salvelinus sp. IW2-2015
CCTCAGCAGATACTTGTACAGACCTGATAAATCCCCCCCAGAGCAAAGCCATCCATCTTACACCTGGCAGGCAGTAGCAGACGATGCCTGATGCAACATCACGATTTCTCCGGAAAAACAAGCATATCTCTGTGAAATGTCAAGGGAGTACTGAGTGTAACGCAAGCTTTTTATTTTCAAAGCCTTTTACATTTAATTCAGCTTGTGCCATGTTCCTTTTGCTTTTTGAGACCCACGGAAACAACTTTTCATATGACCACCACAACATGTAATACCCTCAAAGCGGCACCACTTTGTCAACAGAGCTCAGTTCTTATTATCGGTTGTATTCGGTTACAAAATCCGACTTCTTGGACATAACGTTAGTGATATGTCAGGGATAGACCCCACTGAACGACTCAGAACATATTTGTCTTGGTAAAATGCATGTTAGAACATAAGGAAGTGAAATTTCACCAAAGCACGTTTTCATCCAGTCTGGTCAGACACCCTATACATCATTGAATTTCTACCGTTTGAAGTCAGAAGGTATTATCCCTGGTTGAAAATAATGAAATGCCTAGTCCATTATGGATTCTCAGCACAGCATGTTAAAGCGTCTCAGTAACAGATGGAGTGTTGTGGACCTGTACACAGACCACACAGATCAAAGGGTAAGCACAGTAGGTGTAAAAGAATACTGCCTCCGGTCACCAGCGAAAACAGGCCTTGGCTTTACCAGGTCGCCCCAGTGCCATGGGAGCCATAAACAATCTAAGGAAGGATAAATGCAGGTGTTTGGTTTTTCACCCCCCTTTCCAACAAATGATTGGCATTTGCATACAGTTGTTGTCCGAAACAGTGGCAGGAATCATAGTGGCATAGTAAAACATGAACCACCTCCAAGATGGTCTGTTGGTTCAGCTGGAGGGAAGAGAAGCGCTACTTCACTCAACAGATACCAGTGGTACAATAATAATCATTTGTCCTATTTCACACGTGTGTAATTGTAAATGTGTTTTTTGCATATCCCACTCCCCCTGACACACCGTTGGAGAGTGGGGTCACGGCCAGGGGTCAGCCATTACTGTCTGTGACCCTGGAGAAATGAGGGTTAAGTGCCTTGCTCAATGGCACGTTAACAGATTTTTCACCTAGTCAGCTCAGGGATTCCAACCACCAAGCTTTCGGTTACTGGCCAATGCTGCCCCAACGCTAGGCTACTTGACCCCAGCCTAACAGGTGATATAGAGGTGAAGGGGCTGTGTGAACCACTTCACAGAGGGAGTAAATTGCGTCCCAAATGACACCCTATTCCCTAAATAGTGCTCTACTTTTGATAAGGGTCCAGTGCACTATATATGGAATAGAGTGCCTTTGGGACGCAGTTCACAACATCATGGACCACCACACCACCACCCACCCTGCATGGGCTCCCCATCYCCTCCCCCTGCTCCCTTTCCTCCAATACACTCCCCTCCTTCCCCCTAGCGCCCACATCGATGACGCCTGGGGGCAATAATTACGAGATCACGTTTCACCCTCATCCTGGACTCTTTAACCTCACCATGGCTTCCAAGTCCCTCCCCATTTGGCTTCTGCACGGGACAAGAAAACTACAGACGGCGACTCAGAGATTCTATTTTAGTCCCGTACCAAAAGGAGAACTGATACACTTGTCGTTTTCTTCTGTTTTAAGAGTCCACCAGACTGAGCTGCGTGGTGCACTGAGGATGTGTCTATGCGTGAGGGAATCTCTCTCAGACAGAAAGCAGATAGAAGGAGGAGGAGGAGGAGGAGGAGGAGAAGGAGGAGGAGGAGGAGAAGGAGGAGGAGGAGGAGGAGGCGAAGTGTTGAACATGGGGGATTGTTTCCAGGTCTGCCTCCTTTTGGGAAGTGCTGTGAGCACTAAAGGTCAAAGGGTGTGGGTAATCTTGTGTTTCATTAGCCGACCCTACGTGAAGTTATAATTAGCTTGAGGGCTCAGCAGGACAAGCTGTTGCTCTCTGATCTCCCTTCATCACATTAAAGCAGGCACACAGAAGGTGAGTGTGTGTGGGATCTGTGTGTATACATGCCTGGGCACGGGTGTGTGTGGACTACAACATTTTAATTGTCACACAGATACTGTTTTGTTGAGTTTTCGTCTTGATTTAACCTACATCAGCTGCATTGACTGCCAGAGATGGTTGGAGAACTTTGGGCTTTGTTGTTCGATTGTTCAATTAAACCACAGTCCTAAAAGGACTGCAGGAGACAAGAAGGTCACGATAACAAAAAAATCGACACAAAATCAAATACAGTAATTAGTCAGTCAGGACGACCCTTTCACATGTTATTCTCGGCCACTTCCGTTAAACCTCCAATTCCTGTTTCCTAGACCCATGCACAATGCACATACCAATAACCCCGTCCATGCATCTCTCTCTCCCCTCTCTGGCTCTCTCGGTCCATTTCCCTCTCTCTGTCTCTCTCTCTCACCCTTTCCATTCTCCACATCCCCTCTCTCTGTTTACCCCTTCCCCTTCATGTTCTCACCCCTCCCTCCAGGCTGTTTCCTGGCAGAGATGTCAGTTCGTCCCATCCACGTTCTGGTGGTCAGCTCAGCTGCAGGTCGACTTGGCCAAATCTCGCCTCCCTCACCTGTTGCTGCTGTCGCTGGGGTGACGGGGGTATTTTGGTAACCATGTGTGAAGGCGTCTGAGCGCCCCCAGCGGGGTCAGGGTGGGTGGGGATGGGGGGGTTCATGACTGGGCCTGATGGAGGGGTGACGCTGATGGGGACAGGCAGGCTGTGAGACAGGCCCCATCGTCCTGTGAAGGGCAGCGTCACACCCGCTCTCCTCACATCAGCCCTGTCTGTCTGTCTGTCACACGCTCGTCTGACTACTGCTACCCCTTAAACAGATCCGACGTGGAGAATGCTCCTCACTTAAATTTAAAGACAATCAGTGTGACAAACCTTGTGAGGTCCTCTGTAGTGGGTACACAAGACTGGTTTGCTAGATCTGGATGAAGATATTTCCTGTTTGACATAAAATGTCTACTTGATTGGCTGAAAGTCAAGTCAGTTTAGAATAGCAATAAGGCACCTTGGGGGTTTGTCGTATATGGCCAATATACCACGGCTAAGGGCTGTATCCAGGCACTCCGCATTGCGTCTTGCCGAAGAACAGGCCTTAGCCGTAGTATATCGGCCATATACCACACCCCCTCGGGCCTTATTGCTTAAATATCCCACTAACTGCATATTATGAACCTTATGATGGTGCCTACCTCCCACCTCCCATAGGGAAGACTTGGGAGGTTGCTGCAAGGTATATGTACTTCTTTATCCATCACCATGATCAGAATTCATTAGCTCCTCTCCAAATCGCCCATACCTTTCTCATGTGTTCCTACCCTCTGTCTATCATTCCCTCCCCGAGCCCTATCAGGCCTGCCATGGCCCTGCCTGCCCCTCCCCAGGGCCAGATGGGAGTCTGTGGAGGTCCTCGGGGGTGCCCTGTCTGCCTGACCTCTCCCACTACAGCATGGCTACACAGGGCTGCTCAGAGAGAGAGGCAGTGGAGCTGCACACTGCTCTTACATACACAAACAAACAGCTCAGACACTCAAATAACACACATCTCTACACAGGATAGATACGGCTGCTGCCACATGCCAATGCACAGGCCTGTAGAGTGTGAAAGCCAACAGTGTGTTTTGCTGTGCTGAATCCACAGCGTTGAATAGGACAGTGATGACTGCGTCCCCTTAGGGATGGTTAACTCTTCCTGTGGGACTTTGACATACTGCTCCATTCACTACGCCACTGCACCGGCAGGCCTGTCTGGGTTGCTTAGTACTAGAGCAAACGACTCTGCTAAAGTCCTTGTAATACATCCTCTGCAACAAGTAGAATGTCATGAAGAACTCCATGGAACTCTAGCTGGAGCCACGAATAACACACACCCCAGGGCCGTGGGGGAAAGGGAAGAAAAGCGGAACAGAGGAGAGCGGATGACGTCATCTTTCTCTATCTCTCCAAACACACAGTGACTCATGGGGGAGATGAGCAGAGGAAGGGATCAGAGCATGAAAGCCTACACACATACACACACAATGGGACAAGCAGTCACGGCTCCGGCTACGCTACACAGTCCTGCATACATACAGTACATACAGGCAGAGGAGTCATAAGCCTGGTGGATTTGACAGGCCAGCGTGGCCGGTGAGGTGAGCCCTGCAGCATGTCCCAGCATCGTGACAGGTCATCAGGGGTTAGACTCCACTGATCTGGTATTACCACACCATGCAGGCATTACCCAACCTCTCCTTTCCCTCATCACCATCACACACTGGGTGATACCTGAATCCAGCTACAGCCTGTGCTAAGCACACATCACTCACCTTTTACAAGGGTAAAACGCAACAGAGAGCAGGAAGAATGATTGAAAGAGAGGGGCGAGGAGAGAGAGAGAGAGAGAGAGGAAGAGAGAGATTCACACAGCCAGTGTCAACATTCTGGTATTTGTTACGCTAATCTCTCACATGATGGCAGTTTAGAGTCTCACATGGTGAGTTTGAATCTCACCCACGCAGAAGTTGTTCATGAGAAAATCTTGTCTTATTAACAGAATCTCAGCGAGCCAGTCTGAGGAAATCACACTCGGTGAAGTCATCCAAACTCACAACTCAGCAGCATTGTTCCAGTTTTAACAGACATACACTACCGCTCAAAAGTTTGGGGCCACTAAGAAATGTCCTTGTTTTTCATGAAAACATACATGAAATGAGTTGCAAAATGAATAGGAAATATAGTCAAGACGTTGACAAGGTTATAAATAATGATTTTTAATTGAAATAATAATTGTGCCGTTCAAACTTTGCTTTCGTCAAAGAATCCTCAATTTGCAGCAATTACAGCCTTGCAGACCTTTGGCATTCTAGTTGTCAATTTGTTGAGGTAATCTGAAGAGATTTCACCCCATGCTTCCTGAAGCACCTCCCACAAGTTGGATTGGCTTGATGGGCACTTCTTACGTACCATACGGTCAAGCTGCTACCACAACAGCTCAATAGGGTTGAGATCCGGTGACTGTGCTGGCCACCTCATTATAGACAGAATACCAGCTGACTGCTTCTTCCCTAAATAGCTCTTGCATAGTTTGGAGCTGTGCTTTGGGTCATTGTTCTGTTGTAGGAGGAAACTGGCTCCAATTAAGCACCGTCCACAGGGTATGCCATGGTGTTGCAAAATGGAGTGATAGCTTTCCTTCTTCAAGATCCCTTTTACCCTGTACAAATCTCCCACTTTACCACCACCAAAGCACCCCCAGACTAGAGGTCGACGGATTACGATTTTTAAACTCCGATACAATACCGATTATTGGAGGACCAAAAAAAGCCGATACCGATTAATCGGACGATTTTTATATATATTTGAAATAATGACAATTACAACAATACTCAATGAACACTTATTTTAACTTAATATAATACAGAAATAAAATCTATTTAGTCTCAAATAAATAATGAAACATGCTCAATTTGGTTTAAATAATGCAAAAACACAGTGTTGGAGAAGAAAGTAAAAGCGCAATATGTGCCATGTAAAAAAGCTAATGTTTAAGTTCCTTGYTCAGAACATACGAAAGYTGGTGGTTCAATAATCCCAGTTCTTCAATATTCCCAGTAAAGAAATATTAGGTTGCAGTTATTATAGGAATTRTGACGCGTCGACTATTTCTCTCTATACCATTTGTATTTCATATAYCTTTGACTATTGGATGTTCTAATAGGCACTTTAGTATTGCCAGTCTAATCTCAGGAGCTGATAGGCTTGAAGTCATAAACAGAGCTGTGATCAAGCATTGCTAAGAGCTGCTGGCAAACGCAGTAAAGTTTGAATGAATGCTTACGAGCCTGYTGCTGCCTCCCACCGCTTAGTTAGACTGCTCCATCAAATATCAAATCATAGACTTAATTATAATATAATAAACACAGAAATACGAGCCACTGGTCATTAATATGGTAAAATCCGGAAACTATCATTTCAGTTTATTCTTTCAGTGAAATACGGAACCATTCCGTATTTTATCAAACGGCTGGCAACCCTAAGACTAAATATTGCTGTTACATTGCACAACCTTCAATGTTATGTCATAATTATGTAAAATTCTGCCAAATTAGTTCRCAACGAGCCAGGCAAAAGTGTTGCATATACCCTGACTCTGCGTGCAATGAACGCAAGAGAAGTGACACAATTTCCCTAGTTAATATTGCCTGCTAACATGAATTTCTTTTAACTAAATATGCAGGTTTAAAAAAAATATACTTCTGTGTATTGATTTTAAGAAAGGCAAAAGATGTTTATGGTTAGGTACATTCGTGCAACGATTGTGCTTTTTTCGTGAATGTGCTTTTGTTAAATCATCACCCGTTTGGTGAAGTAGGCTGTGATTCTATGATAAATTAACAGGCACCGCATTGATTATATGCAATGCAGGACAAGCTAGTTAACCTAGTAATATCATCAACCATGTGTAGTTAACTAGTGATTATGTGAAGATTGATAGTTTTTTTATAAGATAMGTTTAATGCTAGCTAGCAACTTACCGTGGCTCCTTGCTGCAGTTGCGTAACAGGTGGTCAGCCTGCCACGCAGTCTCCTCGTGGAATGCAATGTAATCGGCCATAATCGGCGTCCAAAAATGCTGATTACTGATTGTTATGAAAACTTGAAATCGGCCCTAATTAATCGGCCATGCCGGACGACCTCTACCCCAGACCATCACATTGCCTCCACCATGCTTGACAGATGGCGTCCAGCACTCCTCCAGCATCTTTCATTTTTTCTGAATCTCACAAATGTTCTTCTTGGTGATCCGAACACCTCAAACTTAGATTTGTCCATCCATAACACTTTTTGTCTGTGTTCTTTTGCCCATCTTAATCTTTTCATTTTATTAGCCAGTCTGAGATATGGCTTTTTCTTTGCAACTCTGCCTAGAAGGCCAGCATCCCGGAGTCGCCTCTTCACTGTTAACGTTGAGACTGGTGTTTTGCGGGTACTATTTAATGAAGCTGCCAGTTGAGGACTTGTGAGGCGTCTGTTTCTCAAACTAGACACTAATGTACTTGTCCTCTTGCTCAGTTGCGCACCGGGGCCTCACTCCTCTTTCTATTCTGGTTAGAGCCAGTTTGCGCTGTTCTGTGAAAGGAGTAGTACACACTCGCATGGAATAGCCTTCATTTCTCAGAACAAGAATAGACGGACGAGTTTCAGAAGAAAGTTCTTTGTTTCTGGCCATTTTGAACCTGTAATCGAACCCACAAATGCTGATGCTCCAGATACTCAACTAGTCTGAAGGCCTTCCAGTTTTATTGCTTCTTTAATCAGAACAACAKTTTTCAGTTGTGCTAACATAATTAAAAAAGGKTTTTCTAATAATCAATTAGCCTTTTAAAATTATAAACTTGGATTGGAACACAGGAGTGATGGTTGCTGATGATGGGCCTCTGTAAGCCTTTGTAGATCCTCCATTTAAAGAATCTGCCGTTTCCAGCTACAATAGTCATTTACAACATTAACAATGTCTACACTGCATTTCTGATCAATTTGATGTTATTTTAATGTACAGAAAATGTACTTTTCTTTCAAAAACAAAGACATTTCTAAGTGACCCCAAACTTTTGAACACTAGTGTAGCTAGTAGCTAAATCCCACCTAAATCCCACTCAGTAAGTAGTTCACTAATGCAGTGTTGTGTGTTTGTGTTTGTGTTTGTGTGTGTGTGTGTGTGTGTGTGTGTGTGTGTGTGTGTGTGTGTGTGTGTGTGTGTGTGTGTGTGTGTGTGTGTGTGTGTGTGTGTGTGTGTGTGTGTGTGTGTGTGTGTGTGTGTGTGTGTGTGTGTGTGTGGTGTACCAATACAGTATGTGTTAACGCTCTTTCCATTGCTTCTCTAATAATGACTGGAAACTCTCTGGAGAACTTTCAACAAGCCTAACTGCACCAAACTATCCATTCATTACAGGGCCACAGAGAGGCTAGCTGGTCAATGGTATTGAACGCCCGTGTACCAAAAGTAATAACAGGGGAGAGAGACTTATAGGACATTCTAAATAAATCAGTAACAACACAACATGTAAAAGCTGTGTTTATTTTTACTGTCCGTCRTGAAACCCTTCGATACATGTAGCCTGCTGACAGTAAGGCCGTTGGTGGAGGCTGGAGGGTCGTTCATCATATCCCACCTTTCTGAATATGGGGAGGGAGGGAGCAGCTCTCCTCTCCTGTACTTCATCTCATTTCCCTGCTGATTGCCTCTCCTCTACCTCTCTTCTCTCCATCCAGCCCCATGCATCTCCGATGGGGACAATTATCTAGTCCTGTACATTACTATTTCAGCCCTGTGACAGGTAGAGGAACTGAAGGGGGGAGGGGCGTACGCCCTCTGAGGGTGACGCTTAGGGAGGAGGGAAGATGAAGGTGGGAGAGGGGTGTAAGATGGAGGGGGGTTGGAGGGTGGTAAGACATAGGGGTTGACATGGGGGGGGTCGCTTCCTGTCTCATCTCTCGGAGGTTAGAGAATGTTCTTTGAACCATAATGTTTTAAATCACACCTCCTAGATGTTCTAAGAAACATTTTATCTCTGTGGATTAGGTCAGATAAGTGTTCCTGTCGCCTGCGCCGCAATGTCTCACATTGTCATATTGTCTCTCTCTGTTGAATCACATTCTTAATGCTTAGAAGGTACATTTTCTCTTTAAAGATTTTTCCCACTGTGTGTGTGTGGTTTGGTTTTACTATCCTTGTGGGGACAAGAAGTCCTCACAAGGATAGTAAACAAGGAAAAGTTGAACAAGTGGGGACATTTTGCCAGTCCCCACAAGGAAAAAGGCAATTTTAGGCATAGTGGTTAGGTTTAGGGTTAGGGTAGGATTAGAGTTCGATGTTAGGTTTAGGGTTAGGAGTTATGTGTATGACCCCTTGCACTATACCACTGTATGATCTGCCTTGGTGTGAGCATTTTCTGAAGCTCACTGAATCTGCTCATCTTTGGTATCTGCCATCTCAGATCCACCATGTCCCATCACCTCTGAATATCCCTCCTTCGCTGATCACAACAACCTACCCAGCAACACCACTGCTCCTGTGTGTGTCGTTACACTTTATTGCTGATTGGTGGACCAGTGGATCAATGGAGATATTTCAAATTCAACATGTCCAGTTCCATTTAAAAAAATGGAATAGTAACATGAAAGCCTTCCAGTCATATTCCAGTCATGTTTGTCATTGTCACATTTGCCTACAGTGTGACGTTTGATTAGGTTTTACATGAATGTGTGTTTGCCCAGTTCCATACGGATGACTTCTGATGAAGGAGGTGTAATTGTTGACACTGGTGCGTTGACCCATGGGTCTCTCCAAACCCCTTACCGATATCTGCCGCTAGCTAGTCACTGAGCCGCAATAAAGACATTAGATTGATGCTGCAGAGAGAGAACGAGAGAGAGAGAGAGAGAGAAGAGAGAGAGAGAGAAGAGAGAGAGAAGAGAGAGAGAGAGAGAGAGAGCGAGAGGAAGACGGAGAGTGAGAGAGCAAGAGAAAGAGAGCAAGAGAAAGAGAGAGGTACAGGAATGTGTGTGTGTGAGTGAGGATAGCCTACTGTTGACAGGACTTCTATACTGCCTCTTTTTCAACTCTGTGTTTATTGTAGTCATTCTAGATTTACAGGAGCATTACTGCTACTCACCTTCTTTTTTTTTTTTTTTTACAAACTTATGGAATGTTGTAGCTCCTAGGTCATATGACGGAACGTCAAGACTGCTGTTCCCTAAACGCCTCAAACCTAATTTAAACACAGCAGCAACTGTTTACGACTCGACTAGGCCTATACCTCCAGAAACAACACACATGTAGCCTGTAGCTGTGTGGTAAATGTTACGGAGAGAGCGAGAGTGAGCATCAGCTGGGTTTATCACAGACAGAGGGACAGATGAATGGAAAGTATGTGATTAAGAGGAAATATCATGCTGCCAGTCCTTTGTCACACATCTCCACGGCATTTGTCCCTCCTTGGAGATAAGGCTTTCATGCGATATGACAGACTGCCAGCAAATCAAAGACACACAGAGAGAATGGGAGAGAGGGGGGAGAGGGAGATACAGAAAGAGAACAGAGGACATGGGGAGATGGATTATATCAATGCAATCAAATACAAATGGTTCCCCGCTACCCAGCCCTGAAACTTCAACCGGTGGTTGGAGTGTGAGACTGTGAGCTGTAGCAGTCAGCATATGAGGTTCTCTGGCTATAAATAAAGTGCATTATGGACAGAGAGAGAGCCGGTAGTTTTCCTCAAGCTAGTTGTACTTTCCTCTCTTCGGCGCTCTGAATACCTCAGCCCATCGCCACGGCGACTGTGGTAACCTTGGCTGGCAGTCTGCAATGCAGCTGAAGGGGGAAGAGAGGTGCCCCTTCCGTTTATTGTCGCCTGAGAGTTGTACAGCTGCTGCAGTGCACCTCCACTCCACTCCCCTTTTCTTTCTCCTCGCCTTTATCTCCCCATCTGGAACCATGGGGAAGGGAGGGGAGGGGGAGGAAGGCAGGAGGGAAATCCTGCACTGTCCACACGCAAGACACGCACACACCACACACACACACACACACACACACACACACACACACACACACACACACACACAACACACACACACACACACACACACACACACACCACACACACACACACACACACACCACACACACCCACACACACACACACACACATAATCCTAGTTTCTCCAACATCTTGTTTTTCGAGGTCATCATTGATGTCCTGAAACCATGCATACAATTACTACAATATGACACACACTCAATTCAGTCCGGCAATCTATTCTAGACCTCCTCATACATACATACACTACCGTTCAAAAGTTTGGGGTCACTTAGAAATGTCGTTGTTTTTTGAAAGAAAAGCACATTTTTTGTCCATTTAAAATAACATCAAATTGATCCGAAATACAGTGTAGACATTGTTAAGGATGTGGATGACTTTTGTAGCTGGAAAYGGYAGATTTTTWATGGAATATCTACATAGGCGTACAGAGGTCCATTATCAGCAATCATCACTCCTGTGTTCCAATGGCACATTGTGTTAGCTAATCCATGTTTATCATTTTAAAACGCTAATTGATCATTAGAAAACCCTTTTGCAATTATGCTAGCACAGTTGAAAACTGTTGTTCTGAATAAAGAAGCAATAACTCTGGCCTTCTTTAGACTGTTTCTGGCTGATGCTCCAGATACTCAACAAAGACTTTCTTCTGAAACTCGTCAGTCTATTCTTGTTCTGAGAAATGAAGGCTATTCCATGCAAGAAATTGCCAAGGAACTGAAGATCTCGTACAACACTGTGTGCTACTCCCTTCACAGACCAGTGCAAACTGGCTCTAACCAGAATAGAAAGAGGAGTGGGAGGCCCCGGTGCACAACTGAACAAGAAGTACATTAGAGTGTCTAGTTTGAGAAATAGACGCGTCACAAGTCCCCAACTGGCAGCTTCATTAAATAGTACCCACAAAACACCAGTCTCAACGTCAACAGTGAAGAGGCGACTCCGGGATGCCGGCCTTCTAGTTTTATTGCTTCTTTAATCAGCACAACAGTTTTCAGCTGTGCTAACATAATTGCAAAAGGGTTTTCTAATGATCAATTAGGCTTATAAAATTATAAACTTGGATTAGCTAACACAACGTGCCATTGGAACACAGGAGTGATGTTTGCTGAATATGGGCCTCTGTACGCCTATGTAGATATTTTTTTACATTTTTAAATCTGCCATTTCCAGCTACAATAGTCATCTACATCATTAACAATGTCTACACTGTATTTCTGATCAATTTGATGTTATTTTAATGTACAAAAATTATGTGCTTTCCTTTCAAAAACAAGGACATTTCTAAGTGACCTCAAACTTTTGAATGGTAGTGTACATGCATTCATAAACACACACCAGGCAGCAAACATGTACACACACACACAGTCAGGGGAAGGGGGGGTCTAATTGGCTGCTGTTCAGTAGAGCTCAGTCACCTGAGTAGGAGTTGAGGAGGGAGTCGTAGAAGGCCAGGCAGATTACTACACAATGAGCCAGAAGTTTTTGTAAAAAAAAAAATATATATATTTCTCTTTCTCTGTATTTGGCTAAATAAAAATATGTCTCAGAGGGCTTTTGATGAATGATGCGTTTTCTCTCTGACACATTCCACGCCCGCGAAGAGCGTGCCCGTGAAGCCCACTCAACTCTATAAATAATCCCCAGCAGCCTGCTCCTCTCCTGGGCTCCTTCTGTCTCTGTCTCCCTGAGAGGCCTGGAGATCCAGCAACCCTTCGCTATCATTGTTCCTGCCTTCTCCAGAGAGAAGAACTCACCCCAGATTCACTATCCAGGCAGGAAACATTCCTCTCTCTCTCTCTCTCTCTCTCTCTCTCTCTCCCCTCTATTTCTCTCCCTCCCTCTACTACTTCCATTAACTGATCATTCATCAAAGCAATTTTTAAGGTCATATTTGGTGGCAGCGTTTTAGCTAAGACTGTTTTTTAAATAATTAAAAATAGATATATGATTATTTCTCAGTGCAGGTAAATGTTAATGGGCTATGGCTGACTTGGAGTGCCAGAGAGGAACTTGTAATAACATAGTATTTACAGCCCCGGTCTGTGAACAGGGAACGGGTAGGGGAGGTACTGTGGCTGTCTCATTGACTCTAGTTAACCAACATCACCTGTTAACTCTTTTTATCTTCAACAATTAGTACAGCCTCTCCGTCATTGAAGTGAGATAATTCTGTCTTGATGAATTATATTAGCTTTGATACGATTTACAACTTCATTGCACAGTTCCTGTAAAGGAGACAAAATGTAGGCCATGGTTGAGCAGGAGGCTGGAGGACTCAAGGTGATGGGGGGCTGCAGCCTGCCCAGTAAGGGATCTGCTGCAGCGGGGAGGGAGGAGGGATGTCAGGGTCAGGTCTGCTGATGGATGGAGATGGGGAGAAATCAGAGAGGAGACAGAGTGGAGCCAGCTATCCACCCATAGGGCCAGCCAGGGGGAACGCAGGGAAAGCATGAGGGAGCGGACCCTATTTTTTAGAGCTGCCACAGCATGTTCTTAAAACCACCCGTCTGGCATCTCTTCGTCTTCTCTTAAGGTCAGGATTCCCTCCGAGACTTCTGGACAGAGAGCGGGAGTGGGGGGAGATGAAAGCAGAGAAGCCGGGAAAAGCTTTAAGAACACAAGCTGACACCTCAGTCCCCCATGTCACCTGACCCACTTTCACAGCATGGCAACCTGATTCCCCTGGTATGTAAGGACACAAAGCAGTGGATTGTGGGACTGGTAGGAGGCTGAGACTGAGGCAGGGGATGAGGCTTGGGCTGGAGCTGAGGCTGAGGTCAGGTGAGGGCAGCCTTGTGGCCTGTGCGTGTCTGCAGGGTGTTATGAGGTGTAGAGGGCTATTATCTCCTCAGGCTCAGTGCAGAGAGAGGTTCCCTGCGACAGGGTCAGGGACATCACACTGAGTGGTGTTATTGACTACCATCACATTCATTGATTCTTGAAAAAGAGCACTGAGTGACACGGGAGAGAGACAGAAAGAGACAGAGACAGAGTGAAAAGTGAAAATCTGTGTTGGAAGGAGAGGCTGCCAAAGTGTGTTTRACAAAACAACAAACGTTTACTTGACATTTGCTCTAAGTGCCTTCTAAGGTAGTTAGCCTAGCGGTTACGAGCGGGCCAGTAACTGAAAGGTCGCTAGTTCAAACCCCTAAGCCGACTAGGTGAAARAATCTGTYGAWGTGCCCTTGAGCAAGACMCTCAACCCTAATTGCTCCTGTAAGTCRCTCCGGATAAGAGCGTCTGCTAAATGGCTCAAATGTAAGGTTTGAGCGTCAGGAGAGAGTTTTCATGGTCAATGCAACTGATGTCCCACCGAATGTCCGTAAATACAGGAGGGCTCTTTATCCTCTGACATTGGCYGAGACTATTGTGTTCATATGAATGAGACAGAATACAGCACAGCCTGAACCTGTATTGAAACTCAAGGTAAGTGTGAGGGTGTAGGAGGCCTGAGGAGATTTGCGTCCTCCATCATTTCACCAGTCTACGGAAGCTATATCCTTAATTTATTTATTTACACAATGTACCTCAACCAAGGCTGTGTTCTCATTTTCTCCTCTTCTACAGGTCCAGGTATTGGATCCGACTACACTTATAGAAAATAAGATGCTATCTAGAACCTAAAAGGGTTCTTTGGCTGTCCCCGTTTTGGTTCCATGTAGAACCCTTTCCACAGAGGGTTCTACATTTAAACCAAAAGGGTTATACCTGGAACCAAAAAGGGTTCTACCTCTAACCAAAAAGGGTTCTCCTATGGGGACAGCGGAAGAACCGTTCAGGAACAGTTTTTTTCTAAGAGTGTACACAACCACAGTTTATTTTATGCGTCACAACACCACTCTGCACCAAGGAGTTCCTCGGCAAAAACAAGCTGCTTCATTCAGCGTGATGAGGGAAAATCTATCTATTGTGCCACGTAAACAGCAGAGATAATGATCTGYCTTGGAATGAATCCTCCCAGGTCTGCTGTTTTCTCTGTCTCCCTCTGTCTCACTTTCTTTCTCTCTCTCCTTCTCGCTCATCATCATTTACTCAGCATTACATCTAGCTAGGGTTGGAAAGCCACTGGTAATTTTCCAAAGTWMCCGGAATCTTCAGTAATTTTGGTAATTAACAGATAATCTATGGTAATCCATTATAATTTTGGTCATTTATACTTGAATACATTTTTATTTTTTATTTACATATAGTATTCATTTTGTATATTTATGTCCATATTGTCCATGAGTTTGTAGTGGATAGACCATACGGTTAAGAAAAAAATTGCCTAATTAATGAAAATAACCTCTAATCAACAAAGGCATTAGTTTCAATTAACTCTGCAACTCTTCCAACTATTGACTTTTTTCCACAACTGTCACCAGTTTGGTGCCAAAATAATGACAACAAATACATACTGACAGTCAAATAAATAAGTGTCAAAATATATAAAGGATATGTCATGCTAAAAACCTCATATTTAACACTAATGGTATTCACACTAAGTTGATGGTATATATTTAGGATCATGTTTTACAGCTTTGTCATTCAATTTTTTATTTTAAATTCAGCTAGACATCCTAACCTCTCACCATTACMAATAATAGCAATAATAACTTGGACACTTACCTTTTTGAGAAAAATATGTATTATTTGTTAAACAAAATCTCTTTCTCTAAGCAACTACAATTGCAATTTCAACACCATTAAGTTTGCTGACGACAGGACGGTGGTAGGCCTGATCACCGACGACGATGGGACAGCCTACAGGGAGGAGGACTGTGACCTGGCTGTGTGGTTGACAGGACAACAACCTTCTCTTTAACATCAGCAAGACAAAGGAGCTGATCGTGGACTACAGGRAACGGAGGGCCGAGCACGCACCTATCGACGGGGCTGTAGTGGAGCTTCAAGTYTCTCGCTGTCCACATCACTAAGGAATTAAAATGGTCCACACACACCAACACAGTCGTCAAGAAGGCATGACAACACCTGTTCCCCATCAGTAGGCTTAAAAGATTTGGCCTGGGTCCTCAGATCCTCAAAAAGTTCTACAGCTGCACCATTGAGAGCATCTTGACTTGCTGCATCACCGCTTGGTATGGCAACTGCTTGGCATCCAACCGCAAAGCGCTACAGAGGGTAGTGCGTACGGCCCAGTACATCACTGGGGCTGAGCTCACTGCCATCCAGGATTCTCTATACCAGGCGGTGTCAGAGGAAGGCCCAAAAAAGACTCCTGCCAATCTAGTCATAGACTGTTCTCTCTGCTACCGCACGTCAAGCGGTACCGATGCACAAAGTCTGGACCCGATAAGCTCCCGAACAGCGTTTACCCCAAAGCCATAATACTGCTAATAGTTAATGAAATAGATACCAGGACTATCTGCATTTTGCACTAACTTTTAATTCATCACATATGCTGCTGCTACTGCTTATTATCTATCCTGTAACCTCATTGTGTATTCATTCCTATTTCAATTATTATGCAGCCCTATGTGCCACAGTAGATGTGACCCTGGTTGACTCAGCTAACAGGGGACTTCTCTAACGCCTGTTCAATTAGAATCAGGACACAAAGCAGCCTGTCTCAACAGTTGTTTCATTACAACTAGCGCAAATTAAGCATGAAATGTGTCAGATTCAGGCTGCCTTGGGTTGGGTAATTGCTAGACCTGTAACAAAAGCAAAATTGAAAAAGTTTCAATAATTTCAAAATATATTCTTTACCAGCTGAACCTGTTCACTTCTCCAGAGATATCATTGAATGATATGCACGGCACAATCAAAAAGGGAGACACACAGGTATGTAAGCACCACATACGCACGCACGCACGCACGCACGCACGCACGCACGCACGCACACACACACACACACACACACACACACACACACACCTTTTTATGCAGTGCCAAAAAGAGGAGGATAAAAAGAGAGGAGATAAGATGCAAAGTGGTTCCTCCAGTGTTATTCTGGCTCCTCTCCTGCAGTGCATGTGTAGCCCCATGCTGTGTGTTGGCAGGCAGACTAACAGCACCACCACCACAGCAGCTCTACAGTCCAGCTCAGCTGCTACATCACAGTGATGTTTATGGGAGGACCTGCCCGGGCTAGTCCCTCTCTATTCCCTGTCATTAGGGGTCTCCACGGGGGCACTCACACTGCTGTTGCCTGGTGATAGCCGGGATAGAGGTACACCCTTGCCCCCCTACCCTACCCTCCGTACCCTACCCTCCGTAAAGAGGAGGTTTGGAAAAGATAGAAGAGATGAAGATAGGAGGAAAAATGACGTGTGAACTTGAACCTACACAGTAGGTACAACATTTCAAAAGCACGAATAAAAGGACACACACACACACACACACACACACACACACACAGTGCATTACTCATAGATCTCATGGGACCACATAAGGCATTTGTTTTGTTTGTTTCAAGAGGGAGAACAGTGTACAGTACTTGATGGCTTCAACAACGACAGGCTTTATTTGTGGAGTGTATGCTTTGAAAGACCACCCGTGCTATGTGTGTGTGGGTGTTCAACAGCGTAGAGGGTGGACCAGGGGCAGGGCCGCTGACGGGGGGGGTGGTGGGGGCTGGGGGAGCGAGGGCGTAGGCAGGCACACACTCGGAACACAAAAAATCCTCATCACTACAAAGCATTATTAACCACATAAATGAACCATGTCACTCAAACTCCACATCCCTGATTGGAATATCTCTTAAATKAAAGCTCAACAACAGAGATATTGCTAGACTCAAAGATAAACAAGTTTCCATTAATTATTCAACCAAAACGAATATGTGTGCTCAGTACTAAACAATTAAGAAACGTCTAAGTGAACAACAGAAATCAATAGTGTTTTGAGTGTAGGGAGCTCAGACTTGTTTTAGACTGTCTCTGCTTGGGAAATGAATGGTGTTTCCTCTGGCTTAGTGAACTCTCCAACCCGTACAGTACTTGTAGCAGCCTACACTCCACAGTCAGCATGTCTGTCTACTGCCTGCAGGTAGGGAATTCTACAGGCCCGGGGTCCTCTTTAATCCAGATGAAGTATCTGCAGTCGTTTTCCCCCTCTTCATCCTGCAAATAGGCTGAAAGTCCCCTCGCGGCCCAGCAGAAATATTGTCGTTTCGCTCTTCTTCCAATCAGCCATGTCTTCAGAARGTAGCACTATATTCACTGGGAGTAAATATGGCCACCATTTCTCTTGTTCKTATCAATCTAGTGTGTTTAGGCTACTGGACCTTCTTTCATCATTGGGGCAGAGGCACTGGCAGCCCCTGTGTCATTTTGCCGATGTGGGGCTGTGTGTGATTTAGCACGCGCCACCGTGGCCATCACCCTGATTTACTAAAGTCATTATGGACAAGGGCAACATCGTCCCAATACTGGCACAGGTAGGAGGCAACATTGCGGTAACATTGCAGGAAGGTGATAACGCCAGACAAACATTTCAAAAACGTTGGGAGGGATGATAAAAGGGACTGAAAAGGGGAGACAGAAAATGAGTACAAGCGCTTACATCTCTACCTTTCTCTCTCTCTCTCTGGTTCTTTCTCTCTCTCTCTCTCTATGCGTTTGTAAAGGGAAGGACAGAGAGGGTCCCCGAAGGATGAGATGGCATACTAAAGCACATCCTCTCACACACACACAAACACATACACACACGACTGAGCGAATCTGATCAAACACAAGGGAGAGAAAAATGCAGCAATTGGTCTAATCCTGTAAGATTGTCTTCAGACAGCAGACGTATTAATGAGTCTGAGAGCAAGCAGCAAGGGATTCACCTTCAACAGGGTAAACACAGTAAAACATCTCTGTATACAGTGGCCCAATACCCATACTTGAGTCCTGAACAGTAGGCCGTTTGAATATGTGGGGGAAATTTAGTTTAATAGTATGCCACATTTTGAAAACCGAGTATACATTAAATGCCCGGATGTCAGACTCATTTCGGCTCTTCATCTAGTAGAATTCGATGCACACTTCTCCACAATGCATTGGAAGAGGTGGGCTGCGAGTGATAGGACCTAGTTCTTTTCCAAACAAGGCTACTTAGTTGGGAAGACGCCCAAAACTTCTGCTGTGGTGTTCAAATGTGGCTAAGTAGGTTTTGTTCTCCTTAAAATGATAAATTTTTTCCCCAAAATGGATTACTGTTTTCTCACTAAAAAGTGTTTCTTGGCCTTCATCAGAGCTTTTAAAATAAATAGTAACCATCTTTTGATTTCTAAATGTGTCGACCTATTACATTTTTGTATTTATGGATCAAGCCTTAGAGGTCATTCTGATCTCATTCCCAATGATCAGTGCTTTAGTTTATTATGCTGCTGTCCAGTGGTTCTGAATTTGCGATGCACCTGACTGTCCCCATTTTTATGTACAATAGYCTTTTGATTTKAACATTTGAAAAGGTTTGATGTGTGTACTAGGCTATTTGATTTAATGTATATATGTTGCAGCACTTTGGTTTCACTAATAAATATGTTGAAATGGAACCAAATGATCTGTTTCTGTCTTCAGTCCTTTTTAAATAGGATAGATGTGCTATATGGTCCCACTACGGTATGGGTCGAATGTGATAGTCTGCCTATAACCAGCCTGAGTAGGCCTATAACTCCATTCCTATTCTATTCAGAGTTTAGAGAAATTCATTAAATTGTAAATGAGCTATTATAAGGCTGGTTATTAATGCGATGCATGTCAGTTGAATATTGAAAAAACCACCCACACTCGGCCCCGCCCTACCAACTCAGGCAATCAGGAGCCGCTACTAAGTTGCGGCCGTGGCATACTGCATACTTTTTACTAAACTTTACGTGCTAAATAGTATCTGATGATGAGTACATAGTATGTGATGATGAGTACATAGTATGTGATGAGTAAATAGTATGTGATGATGAGTACATAGTAGGTGATGAGTACATAGTATGTGATGATGAGGAAATAGTATGCAGTTTAAGTATGTTGTATGTAGTACGCTAATTTGGGTATTCGGGCACGGCCAGCGAATCAGGCTGCACCACAGAGGACAAACTACAGACTCCTTTAGTCCAGTGTGCTATCTAGCATACATTACCTTGTTCTCATTCAGTATTATCTCATTGGGCCGGCAGATTATTCCTAACCACATTACCTGACCAAGAAAAACTTCAGGCCATAGAGAAAAAAAAACTCACCCTCGTTCTAGACTATAACTGGTGGGGTTGCATGGTCAGGAAATCTCCTTACACAGTTTCAGAACCTTCAGGCAAACACCTGCAATAGCACAATAACCTCTACCTCGAGTCTCACTTTACTTTGATGGGCTAAATGTCAATGTCTATCAAATGTCAGATGATTGCTTTTGAAACAAGATAACTATCAACTGCCAATTTGCTGGCATATGAGTGACTTCATACAGTGCTAATGACCTTTTTACGACTTAGCTCAGCGTAGCCGCATTCTGCTTTTCACTCATCAACTGTCTCGGATAGATAGCAGGTAAATTATATGCTGACAAATGATACAGTGACAGGGAACGAGCTAAAAAAAATATATATATATATATTGGGAGGCGACACGGTAGTATTGAATTTCATTCTTATAAATAATAATGCGTTCTGTCACTGAAAGCGGTGAATTCTAAAACCATTTATCACAGACTAATAGAGTTTGGATACCGTTTTCAGATACCGCGCTGGCTGCCTGCCTGCACACCACGAGGTAAAGCTGTTAGAGGCATAAAGCCTGTAGAGAATGCTAATCCGGCTCTGCCAGCTAAACTCTGGACTGTTTATTACAGTTAATTCAAAAGCAAATAAGCAACATTGTGACATGGAGTTAATGAGATTTCGTTCATGACTTACTCAAGTAAGCCTTKTCCAAGCCATTATGGCCATAGGGCCTGTTTCTGTAGCGGAAGGCAGCTCGATGTACAAGTATATCCACTGGACAGGACACTTATATAGTCAACCATTATTTAGTCTGAATAAAGTCTGCCCTGTCATTGTGAGATCCCCCCCTGTCACTAATACAGGGGTGTCCCCTTTCCCCAATATAATTTACAAATCACTGTCCTGACTCGAGCGGCAATCAGCAGTAGAAACAATAACAAGGCATGCTCACCGCCCCTGTCTTGGTAAAAAGCTGAGGTACGGGGCTGGAGAAATGTAACCACTCTCAATTTCAAAGACAGAGCTATGGATGTAAGGACTGACCATCCATGATACAAAAATGATAGTTTTAACCATGTTTACATAGTTTACAAACATTGGACTAAAACAAGCTTATATTCTGGGCTCTGATGGGGTATGACAGTTGAACTATGCTCATGGGGCATTTTTTGGGGGTTATATTCTTCGAGAATCAGTGCGTACATATCCATTTATAAGTTTAAAAAAAGGACGTAGCAACTGCTGATTGCCACTTTAATCTAGGGGCATCTGTCTTCCCACTATACACGCCTTGCCATGAGGCGACTGTTGGTCCCTTAACATCTTTTATCTGGCCCCTAACTCCAGTCTACCCCATTAGCCCTATGTGGCGAATACGAATGCAGCTGAATCAAATGAGCATGCAGATCTGTATCCCAGGTAGGTAGGTATCCATTCTCAGTGTGGACAAAGKGCCTGACTGATCTCTCTCTGCATGGAAGCCTTTCTTCCCGTAGCCTTCCAAGCCCTGGCATGGGAAATCCATTTACATCCTATTACAGTGTTACACACACTCTACACTCTTAGACCAGCCGTATCACTACATTACTGGGCACAGCCCAGGAAAAAGGCTGGAAACGGGAGTGATGTACTGAGGTAGACATGCACAGGGGGAGAGATGAGGAGAAAGATAGCTCTATGTATTGTCGTTCACTTTATTGTGTTATGCCACGAAGAGTTCCTCGCATAAAAATAGTCAGGCTTTGTGTGTTGGAGACACTGACGCAAAGCTTTGATGTCGAGATTCTGCGGATTCATTCACTTTACTGTGGTACCTTTAAAGTGATTAAAGTGATACTCGCCAGCAGCATACCACCCTGCATACCACTGCTGGCTTGCTTCTGAAGCTAAGCAGGGTTGGTCCTGGTCAGTCCCTGGATGGGAGACCAGGTGCTGCTGGAAGTGGTGTTGGAGGGCCAGTAGGAGGCACTCTTTCCTCTGGTCTAAACAAAGATCCCAATGCCCCAGGGCAGTGATTGGGGACACTGCTCTGTGTAGGGTGCCGTCTTTCGGATGGGACCGTTAAACGGGTGTCTGACTCTCTGAGGTCATTAAAGATCCCATGGCACTTATTGTAAGAGTGGGGTGTAAACCTGGTGTCCTGGCTAAATTCCCAATCTGGCCCTCAACCATCACGGTCACCTAATAATCCCCAGTTTACAATTGGCTCATTCATCCCCTCCTCTCCCCTGTAACTATTCCCCAGGTCGTTGCTGCAAATGAGAACGTGTTCTCAGTCAACTTACCTGGTAAAATAATGGTAAAAAAGGAAAAAAAGAAAGTGATTTCTAACTTGTGGAACGGTTGTGGTTGTGCTCCATTTGCATCCTCTGACGTCTGGGAGTAAACTCTGTGAACAACTGATGCACTCCCACTGGTTGTCAATGCTGCATGCTGCACCAGCTCCGGTCACGCGGCTAACACCTAGTTTAGATACAGTAACTAGAGTCACGCAAAGGCACAGCAATGCAGAACTACAAGCACATGAGATCACCAATCAAAAGGATAACATTTTCCATGCTCTTTAAATTCAATTGCAAATGAAAGACTGGTGAAGGGATATTAGAGATATTAAAGATATTTCCCTCTCTTTTCGAAGTGATGATGACTTTGGCTTTCTGTCATTGGAAAAGCGCCGGCTTGTGTTGGTGAGATCCAGTGACACTGTCAMGCCATGACCGCGGAGAGCTGTTTATGTCTCTATTTTGGTTTGGTCGGGGTGTGATTTGGGTGGGCATTCTATGTTCATTTTCTATGTTTTGTATTTCTTTGTGTTCTCAATCAGAGGCAGCTGTCTATCGTTGTCTCTGATTGAGAACCATACTTAGGTAGCTTTTTCCCACGTGGTTTTTGTGGGTAGTTATTTTCTGTTTAGTGTTTTGCACCTTACAGGACTGTTTCGGTTTCATTTATTCTCTTGTTATTTTGTTATAGTGTTCTGTGCTAATAAAAAAGCATGAACACTTACCACGCTGCGCTTTGGTCCGACTACTCTTCATCAGACGACGAAAACCGTGACAGACGCTAATCGATGGCTAATAAAGTAGACAGTACTTGGAATAATGGATAGATATTCCATTCTGACATATGTTGCCGTGGGGGCAGCACAAACCACTGTCAGAAACACAACACCGCTGATTGCTTGTGGTTGAACATCTATGGACATAATTATTAGACTAACAGTGTCCGAGCGATGTTATTGCTCTAGAAGAGCTAACGCGAGGGTTCAGACACACTAGCCAGTATCAGATGTACTGGGATGTGGACTGAGCTCTAATGAACCATGAGAGCTTCCACATACAATATCTACAACATGGCTTAATGAATGATTGTCTCGATATCAWAGTGAGTGATGGCACGTCTCCACTTACACTCTCATGGACGAGGCTATTATACACTTCCATTCTCCCAGCAGAACCATGGTCAAGGTCTACAGCTGTAGAGCACAGCAGCAGATGGGTAAGGGAATACAGTAGTGCACACTTTGTACTCTGCACGTATTTGCTGACAGAGAGGGAGAACAAGAGGAACACTGCAACCRCAATAAAGGACAAAAAAATATATATATCCTCCCTTTCACATTGAGCTAACGATGCAGAAATATAAGTCATTTTATTTCATGGCAGTAAGTATATCTGTCTTAGTCTTCACAAGAAACAAAAATATAATGTCTGAATAAGATTTGTCAGCTGAATATGAGAGAAAAATTGACTTAAAGATGAAAGTTCACTAAATCTATCCGGTACCTTGCAGCCTCCTCATTAATTGAAAAAGGTGGAAGGTGGAGGGTTGAGGTGACGGTTGGGTTGCCCAGCATCTTGATGCTTTTCATTTGTTAATTCATACTTACACAAGGTCAGCAGCACCTATAGCAGCACCTATAGAAAAATAAACATCTTTTTTTGGCATTGAGTGGGTCGAGAGATGGTGGAGCTAAAGATCCAGGMAGTAAGGTCACATTTTAATGTTCAACGAAATACCTTTGGAGTACACCATTCAATTAGACTAGTGTGACAATGCTTTTAGAATCAGAGTGGATGGACATCGATCTGGACTCTAAAACCTGTTGTGTAACAGTTACAGGTCAGGGGATTCATCGTCAGTAGGAAGAGCAGGAGCACTGATGCATGTCAGTGAAGGACCCAGTTCAGTACGTCCCTCTCTCATTGCCATGGCGATAAGGGGGAAGAGCATCCATCTCTCACTGAGAAGAAGCAACAAACASGCTCGGTATGTCGTTTCAGTCAGCACAGTAGCATGAGTCATCATGTTGAGCCGTTAGCCACGAGGTTAGACATGATGGTGACCATAAATAACGGGATTCTACGGGGACTGAAGATGTGAGAAACTCATATATTTCAATAAATAAACATATATGTAGAAATATATGAAAACGGACCATTTTGTAATATGCCCATATATGACAAAATATACAAATATATGTCGATGTTTTGAAATGACATGTAAGTAAATATATTATTTTCAGCATAGGGACTGAAGTTGTGAGTGTATAGCTGCTGACTGGAACATAGTGTCTCCTCAAGGCCTCCCCCGGGACATCTGTCTGCAGTGTTGAAGGGGAGACGTAGGTGATATAGGGCAGTGAGAGGACAGTGAGACATCAGGAGTGGAGCTGCTGAGCTCACATTAAGTCTGTTTATTATGATGTGAGGGGATGTGATGTCTCTCGGACCTCTGAGTAGTATGAATAATGCAGAGTCAGCACGCTGGATGCATAAGTCATCCACATTCCAGTTTCTATATGAGGATTTAACAAAGTCAATAAACACACAAGACACTTGCACTTACAGCCCCTCTCCGACTGTTAGACTCCAGTCTGCCCAGCAACCTGCCCAAAAACCTAACCGCCCACAGAAAACCCTGTGAAGCATTAGCTCACAGCTGTTCCCTACACGCTACACACACACACACACACAAACTGCTGTTTTTCTGCCGATCCGTTGACTCAGCACTATTCAGCTGGTGTTCACCCTCAAATGCTTCCTTTTCATGTTCTGTTTTTAAAGTAAAAACTAGGAAACGTGCACATCCTCTTTCCCTTGCAGGCCGTCACGCCTTCACGTCAGACAGCAAACGTTAGAAAACCGGACAAATCTCTGAGACAGAAAGATGACACACTGTCTGGCACCATTTCAAATCAAATCAAATCAAATGTATTTGTCAATATTTGTTATTTGCCTGAAACCAAGTATGATGGAGCCAGAATGATGTTACATTGTGAAGCTGTGAAGCCTTCCATAGCTCCATACATCCAGGCAACTTCACACATTTCCTGAAACGAAGAACCTGGTCTGATGTCATGGGCAGACAGTCCAGATAATATCCACAGCTGAGGCTGAGCCTGTTCCAATACCACCACCACAGGGATAGGAGATTGCATTAACCCCAGCCAGGAGCAGTAGCCAGCAGGGGAACAGGCTTTAGAGTCAGGAGCCATGAAAAACACTCCAGTACACCGACTACCCTCCGTTCTCCATCTGGTCCAATGGACAGCCTGTCTCTCTGTGCTACCAATCCAAGGCCTTCAGCCAAGACATCAGATCAGCCAATCAGGCCTGGATGTGAGGACAGAGATAGTACAGATTGTCAAGATGGCCAAATACCATGTTCATCTGCTGTGCTGAGGAGGACTATGATCCCTATAAGAGCTACATGGAGAGGTAGTCACTACCCACTGGGCACACTGGTTGAATCAACGTTGTTTCCACGTTATTTCAATGACATTACGTTGAACCAACTTGGAATAGACGTTGAATTGACGCCTGTGCCCAGTAGGTAAGATGTGCATTGAAACCCATGCTATACCGTACAGTTCCTATATAAACAAACATTTTAAAAGCTACTCTGAAAAGCCACATTAAATCCTACGCTGAAACCCCACATAAAGCTACATCAGATCAACAGTAATAAAAGACGCTAAGCTCTCCATCGGTACAGATGCACTATATCCGAGCATTAGTCTCCCTCTCATAGAGACTCAACAGATAGGTAGTAACACCTCAGGGGACTGAGCTGAGCCAAGCCATTTGGCACCTGGAATCTCCCACCATCAGCCTCTTTAGTCTACACACTCACTGACACATACGCAACAGGCTAGCTACACGCTAACTTAGTGTACATGCATGACAGCCCCAACATGTGGATCGAACATAGAACAGACGAGTGACTGCACACACACATGTTCATGCATCAGGATATGACATCACGCGTCCTGTCAGAGTCAGATCAATACTGTGAGGTCTCGAGGCATCTGCGGGCTGCTCTGAAGATGCTCATGCCTGATAACTGCACAGCTCCTATATCGCTTCTGCAGCGATTGCTCTGGGAAATGTGATCCTCTCTCTCGTCTCCACGCACGCACACACACACACGTCTGCTGTGGCGCTGAACAGGGGTGCAGGAGGGAAGGGAAACTACTGAGGAGAAGAGGGAGGGGGACATTTTATTACAAGGACAAGCTCAAGTGCAGACA
>NC_036860.1:72219513-72249874 GCF_002910315.2 Salvelinus sp. IW2-2015
GAGCATATTCAGGAAAGGTGTGGATATATGAACGACCCTCCAGCCTCCACCCAACGGCCTTACTGTAAGCAGGCTACATGTATCGAAGGGTTTCACGACGCGACAGTAAAAATAACACAAGCTTTTACATGTTGTGTTGTTACTGATTTATTTAGAAATGTCCTATAAGTCTCTCTCCCCTGTTATTACTTTGGTACACGGGCGTTCAATACCATTGACCAGCTAGCCTCCTCTGTGGTGGCCTGTAATGAATGGATAGTTTGGTGCAGTTAGGCTTTGTTGAAAGTTCCCAGAGAGTTTCAGTCATTATTAGAGAAGCAATGGAGAAAGAGCGTTAACACATACTGTATTGGTTTTAGGTTTCAGGGCACAATCCATAGTAGAGCACACACACACCACACACCACCACACACACCACACACACACACACACACAACACACACACACACACACACACACACACAACCACACACACACACACACACACACACACCACACACACACACCACACACACACACACACACACACACACACACACACACCACACACCAACACACACACCACACACACACAAATACCCTTCAGGAACAAATAAGAATACGCTCACAGCATACAAGAGTAGCATACTAATTTACTACACACAGCCACACACACACACGCATACACACACCAGGGCCCTCTCTAGAGCAGAAGTGGCAGGTAAGAGAGTGGTGGCTCCACAGGGGACTGCATTGTCACAGCCACACAACAACGCTTTCCCACAATCCCCACTTTCAGGCGGCCCTGACAATGTCCCTTCCTCACAGCCGGGAGGCACACAAACACAGACAGGCAGGTGGGTAAACACACACCTGCGTTCCCTTCACACACACGTACATGCACGCACGCATGCACACACATACAAACACACACACATACACGCAAGCGAGCGAGCTTGCACACACACACACTCACTGATACAGTCTGGCACCAGGAAATTACTGTCCTTTCTCCTCGGGACCCTGTGAGCAACATGGCTTTCTACAGCACGAATGTTAATAAACTACCGACAGAGAGAAGCAGGGAAACAGTCAGCTGGGTGGAAAACAAGAGAAAACGTCTGGTTAACCCTTACAGTGCTGGTCCCCTGGTCCACCCTTATAGGGCATATTGGTTCCCTGAACCCCTACTCGACATTCTCCCACAACGCAGCTAGTCTTTGCTCATCTAAAGCAGTCCTGTGAGCGTACACACACACATGACGGTAAATAACTGTTATTAAATAATGTACGGCCTCTAGTAGGTCTAAAATGGCCGCCTCACAGGTCTGGAGGGTTTGGATCTGTGCCAGCTTGTTTTATTTTGCCTCCCCTCTACCCTCCACTCCTTTCATCTCCCTTTGTCTCCTCTGCCCCCTTTCATCTCCCTTTGTCTCCTTCCGCTCCTTTATCCTCACTTTCTCTAGTCTTCTCTCCTCTCCCCTCCTTTACTCTCCCCAATTCTTCCCTCCCCTACTCTCCACTCCTCTCAGAAGCTGCAGAGAACCAGGCCCTCAATTAGTCACTGGCTTTGGGATAATAAGGTCATTTTGTCACCCCCTGTTGAACTCTGGGTTTGGGGGACAGATGGAGAGAAAGAAAGAAAGAGAGGGAGAGGGTGACGTTGAATGGGCCACTCTCGAGTGCCGCTATCTGGGCCAATCACAATCACACAATCAACACCCACAACAGCCGTTACATAAACTAACAGGTCACTTCAACCTCAACCTTGCCTTGCTGGTCCACAGCATGCACACACTCACTCTCACTCAGACACTCAGATAAATTGACTCAAGGTGCTGATGTTTCGTTTGGAGACGGAGAGAGAGAGAGAGGAGTAGACCATTAATTGGGATGGAAAACACTAGGAGAAATCTGGTACAGCATTGAAGGGTGAAGCAGCGGGAAAGCGTGTGACTTAATAAACACTGCAAAACAAAGCACAGGAGGAAGTGGATACTGGCAGGGAAACAGATTTCCAAACGCAAACATAAACACACAAAACAAAACGCAGACAGACAGAATCCCTCTCTTCCTTTCTCTCTGTCACCGCCGCCGAACCTTTTCCTCCTATCCCCCATCACACGCTGTCTCTTCTCTCATCTGTGACATCTACTTTTCTACACAGCGGGCAGTGTTCCCTTAAAGTCTTACTGTCAACCCCAATTTCAGTCTTTGCCCAACCCCTTGAAAAAATAAATAAAAATTAAGTATTCATTTTTGGGGGTGGGTAAATGTAGTTCTACCTGATCCCAACACTTTCTCACTAAGGCATACTTACCAGAAATCCGCTGGCAAGCTCTGATAATGTAATTATGTACATCGCCAACAAACACATATCTGGACTGTTAACTCACAGTGGTAAGGCACAGAGTTCCTGACATCTATTGCCAATTGCAGTGTACGTTTGACTCCGCCATGGGGCGCAAGGAAATATATATTCACATTTATTGTGGTATCAAGCCCAGAATTGACATGCTTCACTATAACTAAGCCTAAAACATCTGTTTATTATGATTGAATTTTTTTTCATGAAAGTTACTCTAAAATGACAGAACCCACACGCACACACACCCTGTTGGTCCCTGTGACTGATGACCTAACGCTGTCAGCCTCACACACATCTGCCCGATTTCATGACAAACCCTTTATAACACGTTCAGTCCATGACCTGGTGCTTAAATTGGAACTGGCTCAACTTCCCGGACACAAATTCTTTAGGAAAACAGTCATAATGTTGTCATCCAGAGTCTTCTTTTAATTTTCCAAGCTACTGTGACGACTTCCGTCGAAGTTGGTGCCTCTCCTTGTTCGGGCGGCGTTCGGCGGTTGACGTCACCGGTTTTCTAGCCGCCACCGATCTACGTTTCATTGTCCATTTGTTTTGTCTTTATTGTACACACCTGGTTTCCATTACATTATTATTTATTCCCTATTTAACCCTCTGGTTCCCACATGGTTTTGTGCGTGTTTGTTCGTTGTTAAGTGTTCGCTATTTCTGTGAGCTGGAGTATTTTCCCTGCGTGGAATTATTTTGTTGTTTATTCGAGTAAAGTACGTTTTTTACTCTGTGCCCTGCRCCTGACTCCGTCCTACCCGCTGCACATTGACACTTGACAGCTACAGCATACATAATTTGACATAAAGCAGGTTTTTAAAGGATCCAAGAGGTTGGTCTGCTTCATGCTTTCGTTTTTGAATGGAAAATAAATATTGCGATACTGGTATCGTCACAGCCCTAGTAGGGTTATTGACAAGTTGCCTGGCTACCCAAAGTCCTTGCTCTGGCCAAACGCTACGCCCACAAACGTTAGTTTATTCTCCGCAATTAGTGCTGATCGGAGTACCTCCCTGACGATTTCTAGAACGCAAACACATTCTAACCGTTCTGATTGGTCCCAGAAAACGATGGGTTGGGCCAGAGGCAGAACACACGTGGGTAAAGCGGAGTTTAGAAAATGTGTCATTGGCTTTGATACTCTAATTGGTTAGAGATGATCCAATTGCTGATGACTTTGTTTTGTACAACACCCCTCATTTTGATGTCTCCACAAACGACTTCAACAATGGCAGTCTCAGACTGAAGTATGTAACAAACACAGAGCAGTGGAAGAATTCCGTTTAGTCATCAGGCAAGTTGACAAGAACTTCTACAGGCAATACACAGTTACTGGGACTTTCCAAATGTTCTTGGCAGGGTTGATGTCAATTCCAGTTCAAGTGAGTCAATTCAGGAACTAAGCTCACATTCCAATTTTACTCAACACTTTTCTATGAGGCAAATTTGTAATTGAAATTGTAATTTCAGTTTACTACCTGAATTGACTAAAGGGCAATTCCACAGTAACGGAATTACGCTGAGACTCAGCAGATCTTTTTACTTTAAAAATCATTTATTTGAAAGTTTAACAAACTACGATGCACAAGGACTACTTTTAACATTTTCCACATAATATGTTACAAAAACACATTTACATGTAGAACTGTGCAGATACAAAGTTTGTAAAAAAAAATAATGAAATAGGGCCTCACGAGTGGCGCAGTGGTCTAAGGCACTGCATCGCAGTGCTGGAGTCGTCACTACAGCCCTGGGTTTAAGCCCAGGCTGTGTCACAGCTGGCTGGGACTGGGGGACCTATGAGGAAACGCACAACTGGCCCAGTGCTGTCCAAGTTAGGGGAGGGTTTGGCCGGCCAGGATTTCCTTGTCCCATCGCCCTCTAGCGACTCCTTGTGGCGGGCCAGGCACCTGCAAGCTGACAGCGGTCGCCAGTTGAACAGTGTTTTGTTTCCTCTGACACATTGGTGCGGCTGGCTTCCGGGTTAAGTGAGCAGTGCGGCTTGGCAGGGTCGTGTTTCGCCTCTCCCGTGTCCGTAGGGGAGTTGCAGCGATGGGACAAGACTATAACTATCAATTGGATATCACAAAAAATGGGTTAAAAAATATATAGTAATAAAACTGAGGGAGATTACTGTAATTCTGTTACCAAACTTTGCAAATGCACAGATTTCCAGTAAATATATTTTATTATTATTTACTGTGTACATTTTTCAATGTAATTWTTGTGTATAGAGTTCTTTGGTTTTGTAAAATTTTGAATTCAATGGCTTTGTTTGGCATACATTTTAAAGTGAAAGATCGGCGTCTAAGTGTATTTCCATAACTGTGGAATTCCATGAACTGAAATGGAAATGATCACAACCCTGGTCCCTCTGTTTTCCTGGAAACAGGCTGTGAAAAAGGCTTCCTGGAAACATCAAAAAGGACATGCAGTCCACTTTCCCAATAGAGTGCCGAGCCCCGGTGAAGTTGGGTCTTTCTATAAACTAGGGGACCAGTGAGGATTTCCTACACTGGACAACTTGTTACAGCTGTTGATTAGTCATTTATAATAATCTTGTTTTTTTTAATGTCATTCCCTTAAGAGAGGATCAGAACGATATTCAATAAAATTCCCATGTTGATTTAAAACATTATTTTCACATATTTTAGAAAGTAATAATAATTTGAATATCAATACATTGGCAAGGCCTAAAAAAAGTAAAAATATTTAAGTGAAAGTCCTTGAATTTGAATAGTCAATGTCTGTATGATGTATTGTTGTCTTTACCTTCTTGCCCTTTGTGCTGTTGTCTGTGCCCAATAATGTTTGTACCATGTTTTGTGCTGCTACCATGTTGTGCTGCTGCCATGTTGTGTTGCTACCATGTTGTTGTCATGTTGTGTTGCTGCCTTGCTATGTTGTTGACGTAGGTCTCTATGTAGTGTTGTGTTGCCTCTTGTCGTGATGTGTGTTTTGTCCTAATTTAAAAAAAAATATTTGTAGTTATTTTTAATCCCAGCCCCCGTCCCCGCAGGAGGCATTTTGTCTTTTGGTAGAGCGTCATTGTTAATAAGAATTTGTTCTTAACTGGCTTGCCTAGTTAARTAAAGGTTAAATACATGTATTTTTATAAAAATGAACCCTGCTTAAAGGATGTATAGTCCTAGTCCTATGTTGTTGTATAGCTGGAGTTACGGGCCAATTTGCATATTTACACTTTTATTCTGATGGAACTGCATGACATTTAAAAAAATTAAAATCTAACCATTTAGATTTTTTTTAATCACAATGTCACACATTGGCTCCATTATTTATAGAAAGACCCAATTGGGGCAGAAGCCTAAACACACAGCTACACATTAGACACAGGGTTATCATTAACCAACCGCTTTGGGTGATGAGAAGTCATAATGGATTAGCACCTGAAGCACTATCTCTCTATCCATTTATCAATGTGGTTCTTCTCCCTCGGCCAAGCTCTTTCCACCTCCTTCTGCCCTGTACCTCTCTTCCTTTGTCTCTCTCTACCACCATCCATGTTTTAACACTCCACCGAGCAGTCTTGTAGCAGGCATTGATCTATCTGTTATCCCCTTACTGCTGGCACAGCATGGGTTACTTCCTCAGTCATCTCCGGCCAATCCCTTGCATAATCACCCTCACACGCGCACCTTGTACTAAGACCATGTCTTAAGGCTCGCACACATTACACTGAACGTGGATCGAGCATCTGTCTGCCGATCATTCAGCGGGCTGTGTTTTAGGGACCACCCAGTGTAGACGTCCGACTGCCAACATTTTCACGCAATGTAGAATCGGTGCGCACTGTGTTCAGAGGTGCTAAGTACTCTCGGGGTCAGCTAACGCTATTGGTGTGTCTGAGCCCTTAGCGATAACCATGTCTAACACCCAACACATATAAACACATGGACATGTTCGCAAACACACACACACACAGCATGGACAAATGCACACACACACACGCACACGCACACACACACACACACACACACACACACCCACATGGACACACACACACCACACACACACACACACACACACACACACACACACACACACACACACACACACACACACACACACACACACACACACACACCACGGACCCATTAGACCAACCCCCAACCCCAAATTCCATCAATCCAGCAACCTCTAACACACACAATTGGATTCCTTCTGTCCTTGGCTTCTGATACAGTCCACTGCACCCCCTTCATCCCTCCCTCCCTCTCTCCCTGACCTGCAGAACCCTTTTGATTCCATCTAAAATGGTTCTAAAAGGGTTCATCCGTGTCCCTATCTAACACTCTGTCGTTCTAAACTGGGTCGCCGTATTAAGGTTTGTCCTGATGGGTGTCTGATAGGATTCTGACAGGCTGTACTGCATGTCCCTTTCTGCTCATTTGATCCAAATCAACAGGTAAAGCAATGATGATCAACTTAGTGGCATCCATTTAATCATTCACCTGCCAGTCAGTTTTTTTTATCAATGCACAAAAAAAGACATGAATTAATAGACATTAGTTCATTGATTAAACCAAGACAAGATCAGCTTGTCCTCTGCATGTCCCCGTAGCACTTTCTGGTGGTACAGAGAGACGCGTTTGTGTGAGTACTGCAGTACAGCTCTCTCCTTCTACTCTCTGCTGCTCTCCTCTCAGTGCTGGGTCTCTAGTTACTGCTCAGTCTCAGTATCAAATTACAAACTCAGCAAACACTGCTTTTACTCTCACCCCCTCCCAACCTCCCTCCCTCTCTCCCTCTCCCTCTCCCTCTTCATCTCCCTCCCCATCTCTTTCTCTCTCCCCCTCTGAGACACTGACTGACACATGCACTGACCATCGCAAACCTCTCATACACAGCATCTCTCTCTCTCTCTGACACAAACACACACACAGTGTCAGATTGGGTACTTTTTCCACCCAGTGTACACAGATCGCCATTTCTATGTTGCTCATTCTCTCTCACACATGCACACAGACGAACACATGCACGTACGTGCAAACGCACATGCATGTACACTCCAAGTCCAGAGGGAAGTGCTAAATTGGAATGAGACATATAATTAATCCATCGCAAAGAAACAAACTGTTCATTTTCTGTTTCTAAATCGACTGTCACAGAGGACGGGGAATTTTCCCCTTGTTGAGAAAAATTGCTGTCTGCTCGCTTGGCAATTTCATTTCAGATGGCACTCTACACACAGCCAGAAAGACAGACACACTCAAAACAAACACACACACACACGCTTAACGAAAGATAACGAATGTCCTAAAGAAACACGTGACTGAGCACACAAGCACACACACCTCCTATACTTAAAGCCCCAGTTCTACCTCCTCATCCTTTGCCATCTGTGCCAAGGCAAGYCGTGGCACCATCTGTGAGTGGCTGGCACGATCTGGCCTGCCAATCATCAACCACACGGKTCAATACACAAGTGCTGGAATAGCCTGACCGACTGTGTGAACCCTCTGCATGATGGGCCCCTCTCTATGAGGGCCCCTGTGATCTATAGACTACAGCAGGATGGTACACTAACCCCATCACATTTCACTTCACAGCCACAAAGATACACAGGGACTTGGTTGACAACATTGGACTTGGTTGAGGACATTCGGCTTGATTCAARACATTGGGCTGGTTGAGGATGCTGGTTGGTTGGCTAAGAACAAATGAAAGATATGTGCTCATTATCGTAGGGCAGACAATCCCRCCACAGCCTATAAATAGGCTGCTGACTGGTGTAGGTCTGTGGACTGGGGTTTTAGCACTGTGTGGGGATAGAGGAACTGAACWGAACGAGGCCACATGTGGCGGGAGAGGCAACACAGAAGCAGCTCTTAAAACACAGCAGCAGAGAAGGCACACAGAGACGAGCAGCACAGCATCAGCAGAGCTACGGGTCCCTGATCCTATAGGACAGTTTACACCTCCACTCTCTTGCTCTGTTCCAAGCGACGAACACACACTTGCAGAATCACTGTATTTAACCAGGGGCAAAGTGTCCTGCRATGTGTTATGTGCAAAACACATTATGACCGTGTGTAATGTCAAAGTATCACTCTCAGCTCTCACTTATACAAACACACACTCTGTAACACGCAGACACACACGCAGACACACACGCAGGCACACACGCAGGCACACACACACGTTTATTAAGCTTGACTAGAGCAGTGTCCTCTCTGACATTGTCAGGGCACGAGAACACTATAATTGCCACTCTGTGAACTAGGCAGGCTGGACTGTGGGCCCATCAGAATTACCCTGTCGCTGGAAAACTGGGTAGAGGCCTGGGTAGAGGTAGAGATACAGACTCAGCTCCCTCCCTCACCGCTTATCATCCCCTGGCTCCTGGCTCGCCACACGAAAACTCAACCACTGGGTCAAGAGGGACCAAGGTCAGCGACCTCACTTCCTCCTTCCTGTTATGGTTAGTTAAGGCGTTCTATTATTACGTTTTTTCTCAGCTCATTGTAGTTGTGAAGGATTTACCTCTCAATTATGATTGGCTTTCAGTATCTCAGACTACTACAGTATGTTTGTAGAGTAGCAGAGGTCAAGAATATATCTGGCCCACATTGCTGACTGCTGAGGTAATTTTCCTTTGTTTTGGTGGCTAGCGCTAATAACGCTCGACTAGCCGGTGTGTGCTGCACCGTGACTAACCACAATCTAAAAGCTGATGCTGAACTCACTTCCTGTTGCGGATTGACAGGGTGAAACTGAATAATCCCATTCTCTCCCCTCTCTTTTCTCCCCCTTCCCCCTTCCCCCTATCCTTTCCCCCATCCTTGTCCCCCTTCCCCCTATCCTGCCTGAAGGAAGTGCAGAGCTGGTTTGTTCAGTGTACTAGTAACAACGAAAACACCTGGGGAGGAGTAGAGAGGAAGTAACGAGGGAGATAGGAATGCAGTGGTGTGGACGTGTAGACATTGTCCACCGCTGGCCAAATCAAACAGATCAGCTGCTTGCCCAAACACAGCCAAGTAATCCAGGAGGAATCACTGTGGTTTTACCTGTTATTCTCTCATTTCTACCACTTTAATTAAGGGGGAAAGAATAAAAACCCTGAAACAGAAAGTGTTTCTTTTCCGTTCCCTAAATCTGGTTAGTGGGATTAGACTGAAGCTGGAGTTTCAGGGTTTCAGGCCTCCTCCAATGGCATCTTACTGGGGGGGGGATTGGATACTTAAGGTGCCAGTCTTGGGTGAGGGGTGAGAGAAGAGAGGGGGGCGTGGCCTCCGTTGAATGGGCTCTCGAGTGATTTTGGATCTCTAGACGACATTCCATCAAACACACTGACATTACGCAACTGAGGGCAATGGAGGACAGTGTGTGAAGGGGAGGGTGAAACATCAAAGGTTAGTTAACCCCTGTTCGATCAGAAGTAATGCTAGAGATTGACACTTTGGGAGAAGCTAAAACTGTTAAGAGGTCACAAAATCTTCCGGAGGACAACCTTCTCGAAAATACTTTCTGACGATTCCCAATTCGGATTCTCATCTTTGTCATACATATTTGATGTTTTAAAATGACAACGAAAAGACATTTGGTTTCTTTTCATTGTTGTACTTCAGCATATCGACCACCATATCCTTTTTATGACATCTTTTTTATTCTCTCTTGTTTTCCATGTCTTTCATTCAGTCAAAACTCAGAACAAAAAGAAGAGCTAGACATCCAATCAAAAGGAAGTCACTTCAGTCAGAGAGGGGGAAGTGAGATCTGAAAGGCCACCAAACGACATGTCAGATGACAAGAGACCGTCGGAGTGGCTGTTGCTGCAGCGATACCGCCACGTTCATTCATCACACCAGCGGCATAGTGGCCCAAATGACCCAGGGAAATATTGAGCGGATAATGTCAGAATACTACTCATCGTTACTTCTCCATTTCAAATGGCCCGAGTGCAGCAATTAACCCTCAGATCGGTAGATCACCCTGTGAACGGCTCTAAAACCAAATACCGCTTCACTTCTCACATCAGCCACATTTTTTTTTAAATTGAGACCTAATTTCCGAGACCTCAACAGACATTTTGATCAGACTTTTTCCAGAATCCAATGATATCCTCGCTGCTCTTCTGACGTCAGAGGACCCTACCACTGCCACTGCCTCTGTCTGTCAGCATCATCGCTGTTGCTTTGTGAGGCACATTAAAATGAGGCGTCTACCCGCACACCCCAGTGTCCAAATAAATCCGTTCAAAAAGCTCTTCTTTATCTGGGCCCCAATTTCACACACGGCTGATTGTGGTTCCTGTTCACTTAGCACAAGTCATTATCCCCAAACGAAACAGATAAAAGGGAAGATATGTAATAAAAAATTCAGGAGAGCCCCCCATGAAACAAGAGCATAGTTCTACTAGTCTTCTCTCAGTACTGTTACAAGAGTTCTGCTCTGAAGCCCTGGCCAGGTGCCACAGTAAATAGTTTCGGACCAAACAGGGATCTTTAGCATGACGCTTCACTGCCCATAAGGGACAGACAAAGGGACCAAATGCTTCTGTGTGTTTGAGCGGCTAAGATTAGTTTATTTGTGATGCACTAAAATATTCGAGAAACCCTCACATTTGGATATTATGAGGCATCTGTCTTCAAAGGAATTGGCAAGAAAAGAGGTGCTTGAGAAAATGCCAGTCAGAGAAATCTGTTTACTGTTCAAACTGTGCGTTCAACTGGGATAGGAGGAGGGGCATTTGCTAGTATTTGTGCTCGTGATCCACAATATGGACTCAAGCATTATGGACTTTGAACAAAGAGTACACGCTATTTACTTTTCATTTATCGTAACATTTTACCTCCAAAAATCAAACTCGATGTCCAAGAGCTTTCGGTCTCCTGCTGTTAGTGTTGATTGTTTGAACAGGGGATGAGAGGAGGATTGAGATAGGTGTGCCTGTGCACATGCATGACTTATGCAATATGTGGGACCTTCGCATGTCAATGCTTCATTTTGGATCCAAATAAAGTATTTGAAATGTGTGCGTTTCACAGATGGCTGCTTTGAGATCAACAGCCAAGAGAGTCCCAGAAAACTGAGCATGCATATTCCTCTGCCATGATCCAAATCCATCTTCATCTACCCTCCTCCTCTTCCTCATCATTTGCCTCCCCTTCACSTCATAGTCCTCTGTCCAGAGTGAGACTGCGACAACTTAATTTCCATGATGTCTCTGGGTGGTCTATCAYAGTGATGGAGATGAGGAGACATTAACTGTGTTCTTTAATATTCATAATCATTGAGAGCATCTTGACTGGCTGCAACACCGCTTGGTACGGCATCTGCTTGGCATCCAACCGCAAGGCGCTACAGAGGGTAGTGCGGTACGGCCCAGTACATCACTGGGGCTGAGCTCCCTGCCATCCAGGACCTCTATACCAGGCGGTGTCAGAGGAAGGCTCTAGAAATTGTTAAAGACTCCAGCCAMCCAAGTCATAGACTGCTCTCTCTGCTACCGCACGCCAAGCAGTACCGATGGGATCCATCAGCATGTAATCAGTGTTATTTGAGAAGGATCTGAGTTCGGTGCTTCTCCGATCCTGGTGTKGATGAAGAAAATCCCAGGATTCAACGTTGGGGGATAGAATTCCATATTTGCCCAGGGCAGCATTGGCGGGAAAGGGATCAATCAGGGGCTCGTGGGAATTTCTGGCACTGCCGAACTATCAGATAAAGACTATGAGACATCTGGGTAAACATCTAAGGGCTTTATGTATTTAATGACTGGAGGGGGTGGGGGTGGGTTTTCATCCAAAGCCAAGGAGTGGTTATTGGGTAAAGCTCTAGAATGGAATTTCCTCCACCACACCACCAGAACAGGGTGAATGGTTTGACAGACGCACCTCAGAGTCTATGCTCGATTGMGAATGAGATTCCTTTCTATACGTATAACCTAGAATCATCTCTTTCCTTGAATGCGACTGGAGCTGAATTTAGATATGACCTAGATTTAAAGGAGTAARTAAGACTGCTGCACTCAAATCAGAGTTCTTCAGATACCGCCGATCCAAAACATTCCTTAAAACATCATTGTCGAACGTCGCCATCTATTTAAAAAATATCCTCTCTCTATCTATATAACAGACACATATCAATTCAATTCAAGGGTTTTATTGGCATGGGAAACATGTGTTAACATTGCCAAAGCAAGTGAGGTAGATAATATACAAAAGTGAAATAAACAATAAAAATTAACAGTAAACATTACAYATACAGAAGTTTCAAAACAATAAAGACATTACAAATGTCATATTATGTATATATACAGTGTTGTAACAATGTACAAATGGTTAAAGTACACAAGGGAAAATAAATAAGCATAAATATGGGTTGTATTTACAATGGTGTTTGTTCTTCACTGGTTGCCCTTTTCTTGTGGCAACAGGTCACACATCTTGCTACTATGATGGCACAMTGTGGTATTTCACCCAGTAGATATGGGAGTTTATCAAAATCTGGTTTGTTTTCGAATTCTTTGTGGATCTGTGTAATCTGAGGSAAATATGTGTCTCTAATATGKTCATACATTTGGCAGGAGGTTAGGATGTGCAGCTCAGTTTCCACCTCATTTTGTGGGCGGTGTGCACATAGCCTGTCTTCTCTTGAGAGCCATGCCATGTCACATATCTCTGTCTATCAAAGAGAGAGATAGMGAGAAGGAGAGAGAGAGTCACATAGAGAACTAATCTCACTCTCACACTCYCTGAGTGCTTGACTAATGTATTATAGAGCCATGTGACCAGGACTGGTACAGGATAGCGAGCTGAATTACTGTTAGCCAGACTGTTAGCCAACCAGAAGTAGGACACACTAGGTTAATAAAGTGGAAAGGGGTTGAATAAATGACAGGATGAGCTGATGTCCTGCCCTTCAATGACATGACTGGGGACTGGGGTGAGGAGTTGGTGAAGAGAGGGAGGGGATGGGTGTGGTGGCATGCAGTTGGGCTATATGGTAGGTCCCAACAGCTAGCTCYGTGACCACAAAGCACTGTGGTTACGGTTCTGTGTATTACTCTGTATAACATCTGTTATTATTTCATCCCGTCATGTTTTYGCTCTGCTTTGTCATGCTGACAATGTTCATCTTTCCAGTAACCGCCCTGAATAAGACTGACCTTTAATTTGCTCCAGAGGTCAAAAACCACTCAGAGAGGGAGGGAGGGAGGGAGGGAGGGAGAGGGGGGAGATAAAGAAACTCATTTTGGTCACAACAGTGCTGGGGGAAGATCCTTCCTATCCCTCTCGGTCTGTGCTGGCAGGCCGGCAAGGCAGACAGCCATCTCCCCAACAGTCAGCTAAAGTGAGGCAGGGCAGGAGCCTGCAGCTGTCCACAGCCCTGCTTAAAAAAAACAGACTGGAATAGCCCCCGTCAACCCGTCCTCTCCAACCACTTTGGAAGCCTTCCCTTCCCTCCACCCATGGGACAGTCACTCACCACTCCAAGGGTGTGACAGCCTTGCAGGATTTGGCTGGTTCAACAATACACACATAGATGGGTTCTCCACTGCTCCCTCATGCCATACATTGACACGTCAAGTCCAAACAGGAGGTTTAAAAAATAACACGTTTGTTTTCAATCTTCCGGAATAACTCTGTAATGAGCACAATGCTGTAATTGCTCATTTGCCTCTCTWCCCCACTCCCCCCTTTAGACCGTTCAGACGCCTCAGCTCATGTTTCAGGCTGATGAAACGTGTGTGTGTGGGTACTGAAGCTCCAACTACACTACACATGAACAACACTAGCACTACAACACACTACAGGATAGAGCTGGGACAATAAACCAAAAATAATCATTTATCGCGGGCATTTTCCTGATATGGTTCATTACGATACGTAGCCTGTACTAGAGAAATGTGAAGTTTGAAATGAAATAAGTGTGTTAATATGGGTGATTGTTAATGGGACAGTTGATGGATACAACCATCAATCTAGTAGTAGTTTAAATGAAACGTTTAAAAAACTTGTTGCACATTAATGTTATTAACTATCCTTCTATTTATGGTCATCGCATCAATTCAGGCAATTTATCACGATATGGATTTTTTTGGTCCATATCGCCCAGCTCTACTACAGAGAGAGCTGACCCAGATTCCCATCACGCCACTCTCTATCTGTGTGTTCCCCATGTCGTGACTGACGACGAAGTTCACCGTGTTGCGACTCTCCTCTCTGATTCTATGAATAAACATGCCCACTTGGCTGCATTCGCAGCAGAGTCTATCTAGAAGAACCGCTGACCCTAACTGTTCTGTGATAGAAAGTTCCAGAACACTAACCCTTGAGATAGACTATTTTACGCCTAAGGATGCGTGTAGGCCTTTAGGAGACATACAGGGATAAAAGCGGACGTCAGTGTGCTGTAGGACCAACRCATCCATATTGGAATGAGAACAGGAAACGACAGTGATGCTCTGATGCGCTGCTAAAAGAGGACATGGTTATCTAATCGGGTTATCACACGCAGGCCTGACAGAGTCACACACTTAGAACCTACGGTGAGTTGTCTGTCAACTGGCATTTCACGCCTGGCATTCAAAGTGTTGACCCTAAATCCAGTGGTGAACTTTCCTCAACGTGAATCCCGTAAGCCATACGGACAATTAACCCTTATCTGACTGGGTCGAGGCAGTCTCTACATCATAGATGCATTGCTCTAGCGAAGGAGTGCGTCTTCTTTACTGGTTCTATTTGTCCAGCATCTTTGATAGTACATCCTGGTCCTTCCGATAGCAACAGTTGGAGAGAGATCAAAGTTGCCACACGGCTGAGCTGACTTACAGACGAAAACTCTAAACATGTTTATCACCATGTGCATCACAAGAAATATTGCAACAAAGCCTTATAAGTATAACAATACAATGCCATACGAACAGGACAGTACATTCGGAGAATAAGCTTTAGAGGATTTAAGACCTAGAGCATGTTGACAACATGATCCGCTCTGCATTCTTGCCATATTTCTGTTATGAAGTTTGAATTTATGAACATCAGTAGATGGCTCCAGTTCTTTCGGAGGGAAGTTCGGAGTGGAGCGATTTAGGCCTTCGCCTCGAATTATACTATTCCATGGAATTTCCTGGAAGAACAGGCCCTGCTTTTCATCAACAGGGCAAAACACCCTGGGGTGAAGAGAAGCAACACTCAGGGACTTGTTCATTTTCTCAAGGATTCCCCTACACCTCAGAGAAGCACATCAAACCAGAGAGCAGGCAGTGTTTAGATTTGTTCGCCCGCACATCCACAGGGAATTCAATAACAGGGTGAATGGATAGCTTCATGGTTTTATACTGGTTGCTAAGCAAACTGGCTTGTAATGACAGAATGCCACTCTCTCTCTCCAAAAACTCCCACCTCCACAGAGCTTCTCCACAAGCCCCCCCAGTCTGTCTGTCTCTGTCATGCTACACCATCTGACTGAAGACATCCTGGAGTAGGACACATGAGACTTGGGGGAAATAGTGACTACAGGCAGACATGTTCTCTGTAATATGTAGGCCTATCATTTATGTTTGAAATTCCCTTGATGAGCCAAGACTTTGCGGCTAGGCCTCATCTTAACGGTCAACAAACAATTTTGCGTACGATGTAAACAGCATTGCCAGTTTTACTTTTACATAGTACTATATTTACAAGTCTATTGGAACAGTAGCGTAGTTCGACTATAGAGGCATGTTGTACTATCCAGGGAGGGAATGTCATAACTGTTAAAGGTTGTCCTCTGCTATGAGCGCAGCTAAAGCATCTTATTTCACCTTTGGTGACCTAACCTTGCAGCAGCAGCAGCCGCCGGCAGCAGCTTCCCACACCATCAGCACCGCAAGGCATGAAGAAGGACATCACGCAAACTTCAGAGCATTGGATCAGTTAGTCCTACCTTCTTTGTAACATTGTAACTGTTTCGGAGCCTTGCAGCCTAGCGGTGAATGATAGACCACATCATAACATTCCCCTCAGCAAAATGTTTACCCGGCACTAGACCATCAGTTTGTTACACAGTAACAACTCAGCATCCTTTATTATTATTATTACAGCTTTGTCACTAACAAACAGTTCATCTAACCCTGGGTCCATAACAATAGAATGAATCACAATGAGGGCTAGTCACTGGCTACCTGAAGGGGTCATGTGGTTTTGCGAGAGCTGTGAGATAATGATTCCCTCATTAACGCAACCTTTAAGAGCTTCCTATGATTGACGTGACATTATAAAGTAGGCTTTATGAAAACAAACCAACCTTCATAATGCCGCAAGGTGTGTTCACGCCTCCATGACTCCTTTCGGCTGAATTGTCACGGCTGCTGCTGCCMGTCCRAGGACTCCCGTGGTCCATGTACCTTCCGTTGGTGTAAACTCCCTCCGCCCCATAGACCGGGTGCCCGTGGGCAAAGGCAGCCGCCGAAATGTCCAGGTATGCCCGGGTGCCAGTCGGAGGCAGCACSGTGGCGTCATTGTTGTTCAACCCCGCTATTTGTGTCGCGTCCTGTGCCGGAGAGGCTGCAATGGTAGGATTTAGCAAATGTCCCGACACAGCCTCGGAAGCGTGTACCCCTGCCATCATCCACGGACGTTACAGCAACACATTCAACCTAGTGCATTGACCCATTGTTTCAAAACATGAGTCCACGGCTGTGTAGCCCACATAGATCATCAGTCCACCGACGAAGCGCAGTCCACTGAATCTAGGATAGACTGATTGAACCGTCCGCGTTTGGCTGAACAAACTATTGTCGCTCGAAAATGAACAGATGGTCCTCCGTATGTGATCTGGTGTGATTAGCTAACCCCATGGATTCTTAAGGAGTCCCCTTAGAAACAGTTCCGGCTAATAAAAAGGCGTTAATTAGCGTTTACACGCGCTTTCGTTTTTCTCCAAGCTTCTTGTTTGCGCAGAGGCTGCATGCAGAAGAACGTCTTATTCGCCTGGTCCCTACTCTCCTATCCGCTCTTGCAGATGTACATCCCCACGTGCATCCGCGGGATGCAGCTATATACAATGCGCTGTTATGTGAGTTGCTCGCTTGTCCCCTCCCTACACGATCCATGTCCGTGTGCGCTAATTCACAGACAGACAGACACACACACATACACACACACGTACACTTAAATTATTAACGTTCCTCACACACACACACACACACTGAAATGATTTATGTTCATTCATACCACAACCTGTAGCCTAAGCCATTTCTAGGCTAAAAGACATTAAAGTATTAACATCAGAGGAGGCTGGTGGGAGGATCCATAGGAGGACATGCTCATTGTAATGGCTGGAATGGAATGTGGTTTCCATATGTTTTATTTGTTTGTATACCATTCCCTTAATTCCATTCCAGGCATTACAATGAACCCATCCTCCCACCGCTCCTCCCACCAGCCTCCTCTGATTAACAGGGAATGTGAGTGAAATATGTCTTATCATTAGGCTATTCTCTAAGGCTTTTCAAATGCACATTTATTATCACAGCCAAAATTTAGGTCAGGGAGACTCTGGTTACTCCAGAGTGGCGCAGTGGTCTATAAGGCACTGCATCTCAGTGCTAGAGACGTCACTACAGACATCCTTGTTCAAATCCAGGCTGTATCACAACCGTCTGTGATTGGGAGTCCCATAGGGTGGCGTACAATTGGCCCAGTGTCGTCCAGGTTTGGCCGGTGTAGGCCGTCATTGTAAATAGGAATTTGTTCTTAACTCACTTGCCATGTTAAATAAAGGTTAAATAAAAAAAAATGTGATTCAGAAAGTCCCCTAACTTGCATTAAGAACAAATTGCCCTTTCTGATGGCAAGGGCAAAAAGCTCCATTGATGCTGATGATCCTCATATTACGTATCCCTATGGGCGTTATCAACTTAATCTCAGAACCAAATATGACATGCAGTCTCTTAACGAGACTATTATTATTTTCAGGCCAGGCTTCAGTCCCAATCAGAGAGGGAGTGGCGCATCATCGACATTATCTCCAACTCTAATCCACAGAGAATGTCACATGGCTTCCACTCACATAAACACCACACCAGGCACCTCCACATTATCGATTGGTGAGAATGAGAAGCACAGGACTCAGAATAGACCTATCCTTGCTGTATCTATTCCTACTGTAGAACCAATCGCTGTGCCACAGTTCAGAATTCAACTGCTGCGGATAGAAACCCACAATATCAGTAAGGATTCAATTCTGACCACAAATTAGCTCAATCACTTTCACTATCGTCATTCAACAAATCTGGGAAACAAGGGGGACAATTATCTCTGTGCAATCGCTGATGAATTCTACAAAAATCTTTATCGATCTACTTCAACAATGACTTCACAGAAACTCATCATTCTGTTAAAGTGTTTTACCCCTAATGATGCAGGACAAACCCACTAACAGGGCTTCATCCCAAATGGTACCCTATTCCCTATATAGTGCACTACTTTTGACCACAGCTCATATAGGGCCCTGGTCAAAAGTAGTGCATTTTGTAGGGAATAGGTTGCCATTTGTGACGAAACCGGTATCTTCACCATCAGGCAGACATGTCAGGGGAGGAGGAAGGAACGATGAACAATAAACACCAAGATAATACAGTTCAGTTATAACCCACTGAGAGGACAAACCACACCACAGCCAATTGGAAGGAGAGAAATCGTGTGCTGCTGCGGTAGAAATGCTCAGAGTGTTTGGTCATTATTGTCGAACCAAGTCATTATAATCAAATCCTGCAGTATGGATGAATGGTTAGATCAGCTGCTCTGTGGTTTTCTGTGACACTGATGTGTCTTTGAATTGAAGGAGTGTGAACTAGGATAGAGCGTGCATGTTTGTGTGTATGTGTGTGTGTGTGTGTATGTTTTCTTCCTTCCTGTAAACTTAAATGAGGGCAGTAGCATACATCCTGCGGCTGCCTCATCCGTCTTACACCAGTCAATCTGCCAGTCAGCCAGTCAGCCAGCCAGCCAGCGGGTCAGTCTATGTACTCATTGACCAGAAACTACTTCTCAATGTGAATTATTTATACACAGCTGATTCTTCTAGAACACAGTAGTTCAGATGCTGGGCTAGAGAGAGATAGAGAGATAGAGAGAGAGAGAGAGAGAGAGACAGAGAGACAGAGAGAGAGACAGAGAGAGAGACAGAGAAAGAGAGAGAGAGAGAGAGAGAGATGTTGGTGGAATGAACACATTGGGGAGGAAAATAAAGAAAAATGGGGTGGATGGAAGGATCGAGGAAAGGTGAGAAGGCGAGATGGAGGTGAGGGATACTACTGATGAGAAAAATAAGTCAAGAAGGAAGGCAAGAGGTTGGGGTGAGGTAGTCCCTCTCTTTCCTCTCTCTCACTCACTTTGATTCATGCATTATGCATCTTCAGAAATAATTCAGAATAAGTCCTGCTTTTAAAAGTCCTGCGCCAAGCCTTTCAGCCAGGCTGTCTCACTTTAATGTTCAAATCCCTTTGGCTCCCAAGCCTCAAACTCAAACAGGAGCCCCTCCAGGACCCACACGGAGGAACCACACTAGGACTTATTAACCAAGGACCTTATCATATGCTGCATCACTGCAAACTGGTAACTGGTGTGCTAACACTCCTCCGCTTAGGAAGAAAGATGTGATGAACAGATGAGGATGGTCCTACTCTACTGGGGAGGAGAATGGAATTATTATGAATGAGAGCTGGAGAGAGAGAGAGAGTGATAGAGAGACACAGAGAGAGAATACAAGAGAGGCTGTGAGAGATCAACAGAACAGGAAATGGAAAGCAGTTGCAGCGGTGTTTTCCATTTGACTATCATGCCACTAACAATTAAATCACACCCTGTTTGATTTCCACTGAAGTTGCTTGTAGCTTCCTGTGACAGGAAGTGAGCCGAAGTGGTGCTGTCTCCCTTCCCCCCACCTCCCCCCTCTGTGAACCACGGACATATAAAGGGGATAGCCATCCATCCATACATCCCTCCCCCCCTCAACCCTGATCCCTCGGGCCCCTCTCCAGGAGAAGCCAGATCATTTTAGATTGTATTGATGACAATAGTATTAATCAGGGTTACCCAATCACAGCTGATGAAAGGCCCTTTGACTGCTGGGTAATCTGACGGTGCAGGTCCCACAGGGTTTTTGTCCTGGAGGTTGAGGTCATAAGGTCAAATCGTTACCATGGAAGTTTTTTTTTTGTATATGTGTGACCCGGCCACATCTTGTATTTAAGACATTAGACCACAGACGTTACGGCCCTCTCACCTCATTCATGCATTGTGAGAATTATTATGTATCAATACAGGAAATCAACTCTGGGAACTCTGACACAAGATGAGGCTGAATAATCCCCAAAAGTGTCATTCGTTTTTTCTAGTGAAGTGAGCGGAGACTCCCCACAGCAGGGGGTCTGAGGGCATTCCTCCCAGAGCATAACCACCATACTTTCTGTTTCTCTTACACATCACTTCCTGTTCTCACTCACATGACCTCTGTGGAGGGAGGAAATTAAACTCGTTCCTTAAACACCCTCCGTGTTAACACTCTTTACTTATCAATCAGAGCAGGGCTGTGGTTTTCTGTACCATCCCATAGCGACCGTGTCTGTGCCCTTTGTGCCTCGACTGGACCTCCTTCCACTGGAGCCCCTAATTACTGGAGTTGATATAGAGATTCATTTGTATGCATAGACTAATACGATGGTAATTAGTGCCAATTTGCATCTTAATTATCTGATGAAAGATGTTTCCTGGGGAGGACGTCAAGGCCGTGGCTAAATATTAAAATTTTTGACCTGTAGGAGAGACTGAGAGACAGCTTTATTGAGCTGGGATGGTGATATGAACCTAACAGAAGGGCGCATTTTAAAAAGCACGTCTGTCATGGTGTTTCTATTCCTGTTACAACATGTTCATCACGTGACATGTCCCACATGCATCCTATGCATACTGCTGACTGGCATTGTGCTTCGTTTCATCGTTCATTTCCATTCCCAGTGTTATTGCAGAGTGCAGGAATCACATTGGGCACTGAGGACATCTAGTGGTCACAAGGTAGAACGAGAGGACGGATCCAACTGCTCCATTGAAAAAGCTGGTCATTTCAGTCCTGTGCAGCGAGGCAATACATAGCAGCTGGTGGGTGATAGACTTGCAACTCTCCCAGAGCCTTTTTGTCTTGAGTATATACAATTCAATGTCAAGTAAGATATGGCTGTGAATACCTTATAATACTATATTTATGTAGTATACCTTATTATACTACAGTATACAATATTCTACTGTAATCACCCCACACATTCACCCTCTGATTCAGAGGGGTGGGTTAAATGCGGAAGATACATTTCAGTTGAATGCATTCAGTTGTACAACTGACTAGGTCTCCTCCTTTCCCTTTCACATGCCCTAAATGCTCTAACCATTTCCTTTGCTGGGAGAACTGCTTTATTGTGTGAAAGGCTGGTTTCCTGTACTATTTCTGTTTGTTTTATCTGCAGAATTGTCTGTTGTCAACTGAAAGAAAACAGYGGTGTCCTCCTGTATACTGCATGTTTTCAATTTTAAAAAATTGCCCATTTCGCCTTACTGCTGTGTTACATTGAATTGTATTCTCTGTCCAACGCTTTTAAAGCTATTGTTGTGAATATTGAACAGTAACCAAGCAACCACGTGCAGTTTCGTATCCAAGCAACAGTCGCTCTCTGACCTCCAGACATGTCCGATGTTTTTAAAAATGGGAAAAAATTAATTAGAATATAGTAAATGTGATTGAGTTATTTGTTGAGAAGGCTAACAGTGGGTCTTGGATCTGTCTGTTCCATAGGAAATTGACAATCATAATATATTTTATAGTAATCAATGGGGTCATAGTCGATTGCAGTTCATGCATTAGGTTAATTACATTGTCTAATCACCTTTCCATGTCCCCTTGGCCCTGAGTGACAGGTGAGAAAAGCCCCTCTGGCATTAAAGGGACAGTACATACCAGTACAGTACTGTGTCTCAGAGACAATATATGTTCCTGCCACAAGATGGCAGATGTGAGTTGCCACTGGACAACCGATCACATAAACCAATGTTATAGCGGTGCTATGATGCCCACACCCAGTCCGAAGGCTGTTGAAAGGCTAGTCAGGGTTTGGGTCTATTCCTTTTCAATTCAGAAAGTAATCTAAATACAATGCTTCAATGCTCAATGAGAAGAAATTAGAATTGGAATTTGAGTTTACATTCTGAATTGACTCTATTGAAATGGTCTCATGTACAGTATCGGTAAGGTGCAGTTCACACTGACATTGAATGTGAACAAATAAACCATTACATTTATTCAGTCACAACTTATTTTTCATTATACATGTTACGGTTGAAATTATTTATAAAACTTGTTTTTTTTCAATTGCAGTTTTTCTTGGAACACATGCAAAGTGCTAAAACCAAACCACAAACGTGGAACTAACACTGAACAGAACATATACAGCTTCCCGGGTACATAAGGTGTTTGAAATGATCAGAATAATGTTTAAAAAAAGGAAACGTCACAAGAATTCCCATGTAGCTTTGACTCTTCAAAAAACATCAGTAAAATCAAGAAATACAAAGAAGAAAAACTAGCTGTTTTGACCCGGAAAAATTAAAGAAACAAAGACGGGAAAAGACTAAATAATGTCAGCAGGACAAACGCAAAAGCAACATTCTTCTGATTCCTGTTTGCAATATGGCTCTTTTCAGATACTTCTGATGAAACCTAAGAGGTTGCAGTGGCTGCCGTGTTATACGTACACCCTCCTCAGGTCATGCAAGGGGATTACATTCACAGACAGTATACTGTAATAAAATAGAATTACGGTACAGAAAATAAATTCATATATGCTGTATATAGATAGCAGAGGAGGCTGGTGGGAGGAGCTATAGGAGGACAGGCTCATTGTAATGGCTGGAATGGAATCAATGGAACGGCATCAAACACATCGAACATATGGAAACCACATGTTTGACTCTGTTGCATTTATTCCATTCCAGCCATTACAATGAGCCCATCCTCCTATAGCTCCTCCCACCAGCCTCCACTAATAGACAGAGACTCTATTAGTCTTTTTTTCATTTTATGATACATCAACTAAGCATAGGGCTTCATTCCTGAGTGGGCAGAGCTTATGAGTAGAGGGGATGGGTTGTGTGTGTGTGTGTGTGTGTGTGTAATATGACTGTGGCGGTTGTATGGTGCTATTGCCCAATGGTTCAGACGTGTGTGTGTGTGTGTATGTGCGGGGGAGGGGGGGTGAACAGAGTAGCCACGGCAACAGGTGGATCTATCGTTACATGCTTTGTTAAACTGCGGTAGCTTAGGTGTACCATGGCAGACTAATCCTGCTGGGACTATATGGAGACAGACCCACTACAACATCTTGGATGAAAGACAGGGAGTGAGCCAGTGCCAAAATATCCCAAACTTTATGGTAGCAACGGCCTTCATGCTCAGGACTGATGAGTCAAGTGTTCAAGCGCCTCATATTGTCTGCACATATAGCTATATATCTGTACCTCAGGTTGTCAGTTGATGTTTTATGTTATATCACACAGAGACAGACATGCACATGCAGACTTAGTGACAGTGATCAGTAATAACAGCAAACAGGAGACAGGCTTACGGACAGAGATAAACAGAGTGAGAAAAAACAGACAGAGAGAGAGACAGGAGTACCATCAGGGCTGGTTCCAGGCATAAGCGATATAAGCGGTCGCTTAGGGCCCGGGTCACTTTTTGGGGGAACTCAGTTGGGGTCTAAATTTACTGTTGAAAGTTAGAAGGTGAAGGTTCGAAATTTGGTTGTGCATCAGCAGTTTTTCTCCTGTTTTGTCAGTGACAGTCACTTAATTAGCCATGTCAGCTAACAGCTTACATTGGCAAGTTAGTCTAGCTAGTCACACTCACTCAGATATCATTAACATGACATAAGTAATGGCAAAATGTGTAGAATTACAGGAAATTTGCTTTAAAACTGCAAAAATGTATCTCCACCCCATGGCAAAACTGGTAGCATTGCAGGGAATTAGATTTAAAACTTCAAAACATGCATCTCTGCCCCATGGTAAAATGAGTAGAATTGCATGAAATGTGTTTTGTTTTTTTATCTCCGCCCCATGGAAAAATTTGTAGAACTGCAGAAAACTTGCTTTAAAACGGCAAAAATGTATCTCTGCCCCATGGTAAAAGGAGTTGAATTAGATCTCCACTAGTCATCTCAGGCTATGGATCGAGTAGTTAGTGTACTTCAGCAGATGAACTAAGCCAATAAGGACCCAGTATAGAGACTCTTTCTACCATCATCCTGTAATGAACTTCCCTACCAAGACTCCTCAACCTAAACCCCCGACCTCTACACACACCCCAGTGACCTCAGCTCCTCCACACACAACCACCAGTACCTCAGGCTCCTCCACACACACCCCAGTGACCCCATCAGCTCCTCCACACACACCCCAGTGACCTCAGCTCCTCCACACAACACACCAGTGACCTCAGGCCTCCTCACACACACCCCAGTGACCTCAGCTCCTCCACACACACCACAGTGACCTCAGCGCCCTCCACACACACCCCAGGTGACCTCGCCCTCCCTCCACACACACCCCATGACCTCAGCCTCCTCCACACACACCCCAGTGACCTCAGTCCTCCTCCACACCCCCCCAGTGACCTCAGGCTCCTCCACACACACCCCAGTGACCTCAGCTCCTCTACAACTCCCAACAGCCCCCCAAATAGATTGGTCAACACTAGACGTCACAACCGAATAACAAGACTGACCAAATGAGTTGTTTTAAAACACCAGGCAGACAACAGAGTGGTAATGAAGAGGTAGCGTTGATGGCACATGCCGATAATCTACAGGCGTAAGGAGGGGAGATAGCATAGAGGACTGATCTTTGCTATTGTGCCATTTTTAAATGCGTCTGTGATGCCAGCATGGGCCAGCCACCGTTGAGGTACTAAAGTAGTACATGTTATTCTTCTTCATTGGCTGACTTGCTCCCAACTCATAGCGAAATACCCAACCAGTTGACACTTTTAAAATGTGGAAGGACCTCAATGGCAATGGCATGTTTAAAATGGTATATTAATGAGAGTCCTCTTAATCTATCTCTATGGGCTTCCAGAGACCTGAGTTGGCCTCCTGGATACATGCTGTATTTACATTACACCCTGTGTGCAAATCAGGCAAATTAAAACTATTCATGTGAGTGTAGAGGGGGCCAAAGAGCTGGAGCTGATGTATATTATGCCCAACAGTGTGTGTGTGTGTGTGTGTGTGTGTGTGTGTGTGTGTGTGTGGGTGTGCGTTGTCGGTGTGTGTGCGTGCGTGCGTGCGTGCCAGTGCCGTGACGTGCGTGCGTGCCGTGCGTGCGTGCGTTGCGTTCGTGCGTGCCGTGCGTGCGGTGCGTGCGTGCCCGTGCCGTGCGTGCGTGCGTGCGTGCGTGCGTGCGTGCGTGCGTGTGGTGTTGACATAGATACTCAGTGTGCTCTGAGAATGAATGAGAGCCATTCTGCTGGAGTTATGTGTGTAAGATTCAGAATTATTATACTACTACTTGAAACTTCCCTAGCAAACAATCCGATGATTTGTGTCAATAACAACAAATTTTCATTAAGTTTTTCTCTTTTTGGCAGAGGGCGATTAATAAAAAACTCTGTTGATAAACCATTTACAATAATAAAATAAAAACAAAAAAAACATACAAACTGTTTAAATGACTTCATACCGGTTGTAGAGAGTGCTCTTAAAAATCTTTGTTAGAATTATGACCAAATTAAAATACATCGTGAATTGAAAGACTTTTCTTTTTTATACAATACTGGAACATTGTGTTTTTGCATTTATACCTAGTCTGTTTTACAGATACGTACGAGACAAACTGAAAAAAGGTACTGACATGCATTTTGCTGCTGAGAAGAAAAAACAAAAAAACTATCACAACATTATTAACATTTCACATTAAGCTATCTGAATTAAAACAGGAGGAAATTAATGGAATTAAACCATCAGAAATGTCAAAAGGTGCGGGGTTCTTTTGTTGGTGTCAGAGGTCAGAGATTGAGGGTCACGACTGCTGGCCGCTCCATTGGTCTCCATCGGTCGCCGCAGCAGCTCCTCAACGTGTCGCGCCACGTCCATGGTGTCATCCAGGTCAAAGTCACCGTCCGCATCTAACATGGAGTCACTCCTGCCAACAACACAGGAACCAGTTAGTAACACAGGCCATCAGACACACACACCTCACACTCACACATGCACGCCACACATATGTAATCTATACTCACATAGGCGGTAAATGCCGTTAGTTTGGAGGGTGACTGACAACAGGGGAGGCTCCGTGATCCATGTAGGTGGGGTTTGCTGCTGGGTCAGGATTGGTCGTGGTGAACCTGCAGGTCCAGACAAACAGACAGACAGACACACGCGCACGAGTCAGAGAACGTCAATCCGATCGCAAGCTTTGTCGGTTACCACGGCAACCTTCATCACCCTCCCTCACCACCACCACCCCCTCCTCCTGCTCCTCCTCTGCCTCCTCTGCTTCATTAATCACCAGTCCCTTTGAGCAGCAGGATCAGGTTAGGCAGGGTGCTGGGCAGCAGCCCCTGGAGCCCTCCCATTGAGAGGCCCACAGCCCCATGGTAACAATAGGGACCCTGCWAACTCATTACCCAGACTGACATTACTAAGTGCAGTGATGAGAGGGACAGAGGCGCCCTCAGGCCCGCGGATGCTGGGCTCTAATTGGTTCCTCCATCTGGAGTGAAGACCTAATGGTTGATCTGCATTCAGGCCACATTGTTAGGTGATTAAATCAGCCCTATCGCCACAGAGAGCGAGAAGGAGAGAGAGAGAGACTTACTCTGGTACCACTTGTTTGATCTGCGGTTTCACGTATCCATCCACTGCTTTGGCTGTAAGAGAGAAAGACAAGGGAAGGAGAGACAGGGAGAATCGCTATATTCAGACTGCAGAGATGGTCCACATTCACAGGTTCCTCAGTGTGGCTGTTAAGCCTCTATCTGAACAAATTGCAACAGATATAGAGAATAGATACGACAGTATAATTATATGTCATCATTTATTTGTATAGAGATGAATAGAGGTTAGGTACATACACAGGGGTGGCGTGTAGTATTTGGAGAAGACCTCATCCTTGGGTCTGTCTGGGTAGAGGAACAGGAGGTGGTTGAGGTCACTGATGCGGTCAGCCAAAGAGCGGATGGAGAAGTCTTTTGTTGTGTAGGGCATGAGGTTCCACACCATCCTCTCCCCTGGAAACATAGACACACTTACTTTAGTTCCACTTGGCTATTTTTACAGACCATCTCCGTCTAAGATCAATTGACTAACTGACAAAATAATGAATTGATTGATCGCTTGACTGGTTGGTTGTCAGTACCTGGTTTGTTGGGATTCTCAGCCACCCAGGCGATAGTGATCCCTCCGATCTCAGAGTCGCTGAAGCGGAGCAGGAAGGTCCCGTTGGGTTTGGACATCAACATGTCCTGGGCCTGCTGCTTGTTCACAAAGATCGCTTGACTGGTTGGTTGTCAGTACCTGGTTTGTTGGGATTCTCAGCCACCCAGGCGATAGTGATCCCTCCGATCTCAGAGTCGCTGAAGCGGAGCAGGAAGGTCCCGTTGGGTTTGGACATCAACATGTCCTGGGCCTGCTGCTTGTTCACAAAGCCCAGGATCGCCCTGTACATAGAGATCGGAGGAAGGAATAATAGATGAGAGAGAGCGAGAGAGAGCGAGAGAGAGAGAGAGAGAGAGAGAGAGATAGAGAGAGAGGAGAGAGAGAGAGAGAGGAGAGAGAGAGAGAGAGAGAGAGAGAGATGTATAGAGAATAAAATGGAGGGCCCATTAAGAGGACATGAGGAGGACATCAGGCAGGAGCACATTAAGGAGCGACAGGAGGAGACATGAGCGACAGGAGGAGGACAATGAGGCAGGACATGAGGGAGCCGACAGGAGGAGGACATGAGTAGAACATGAGGACAGGAGGAGGACATGAGGAGGACAGAAGGAGGACAGAAGGAGGACAGGAGGAGGACATAAGGAGGACATGAGGAGGACAGGAGGAGGACAGGAGGAGGACAGGAGGAGGACAGGAGGGGGACATAAGGACAGAGATAGACAAAGACACATTGTTACATACATTGTCATGCCCTTTCCCCTACAATAATTGTATCCTTTTGACCCATTACAGGTAGGGATAAATATCTCTTTGGTTGCTATGGTAAAGCCATGTCCATTGTGGGGAGGGCCTTTTGGTCGGCTCGTTGAGATTAAAAAAGCAATCCAAATGTGAGGCTGCAACAGCAGGGGGGCTTAACAGGAAAAAACACCAAGTGCACTCTATCAAGAAGGCTCACTAAAGAAAGCACATTACAGCTGCCATTCAAATGACAACAAAAAGAGGCATTTAGTTTATTTGAGCCATTTTCTCTGTCCATTTCCCTGTCTACTTGGGCGGCGTGTGCACGCTGCAGGCATCTCATGTTACGCTAACACACAATCCAAGTCAAACCTCATTTCCACAGGTTATTCTGGAGTAGAAATTCTAGGAATATAGACATTTAAAAAAGTATTCTTACCCATCATTCCAGTGTGGTTTGAGATGTTTTTTTGTGAGTTCCATGACCCCATCAAACCACTGCCAGAATGTGAAATTCCTGCCAGGCAGACTCTCCTGTAGGTTAGAGGGATTGGGACATTGGGTTTCATACAGTCGATAAACAATTTGTTGTCTGTCTGTAATCGCACTAACCTCCCCTCACACATACAGAGTAGAGTAGAGCAGCAATTACAATAGACAGTCAGTCAGTGAGAGATATTTCCCAGAGTTCAGCTGACCCCCATCCATCCAGTTCAGATCAGTATGACTGTTGCAGCAATGCAGAGTCCACCGGGTTATTGTGTTTGTGGGGAGAGCGAGTTTATAAGTATGCGTGTGTGTGTGTGTGTGCATACACGTGTGTATCAGTGAGTGAGTTGCATGTTCCTGTTCCTGTTTCTAGGCCCTCTCTCTCTCTAATGAGGCTGATGCTCTGTGGTGAATGAGGTCTGAATGTGAGTGTGCTCTCTGTTATCAGTGGCTGGTTAGAGGGAGCCAATGAGGACTGGGGCTGAATTAGTCCTTCCTGTCTGGACAAACAGGCCCATTAACCAGACCTGAGGACCTCACAGCCAGCCAACTAGAGCTCATCAGACTAAATGGCACCCTATTCCCTACCTTTGACCAGGGCCCAGTGAACTATGTAGGGAATATGGTGCCATTAGGGACACACCTTAGAGAGAAACACATTAGAGACTCACTCAGCACGAGGAGAGCAGATTAGAATGTATTTTTTTATTTAACCAGGCAAGTCAGTTGAGAACATATTCTTATTTACAATGATGTCCTAGGAACAGTGGGTTAACTGCCTTGTTCAGGGGCAGAACGACATATTTTTACCTTGTCAGCTCGGGGATTTGATCTAGCAACCTTTCGGTTACTGGCCCAACGCTCTAACCACTAGGCTACCTGCCGCCCCCAATGCAGATATAGTGGAATCATTACTCTGAACACGGGAAGGAACACCAAACAGGTAAACTGTGTCTGCAGTGGCACATACTCACATCTAAATAAAATATACCCAAACCAGGCATGGTAAAACCTCTACAATAGATTCCCTCTGAGTAACAAAGAGATGATATCACCCCTCTGCAACAACTTGTTCCTAATGCAGAGGTCAGGTCTTGTAGTCCACTGGTCAGTAGTCATGGGCTGTGTCCCACATGGCACCCTACTCACTACAAAGTGCACTACTTTTGATCAGTGCCCATAGGGTTCTTGTCAAAAGATGGGCCCTGGTAAAAAGTAGTGCACCACATAGGAAATATGGTGCCATTTGAGACCCTGGTCTTACCCTGTTGAACTGGGACCAGGTCATGGTCATGCCGCGGTAGTCATCAGGGTTGATGCTGGAGCTACTGAAGGCTTTCTGGGCC
>NC_036860.1:72249899-72277948 GCF_002910315.2 Salvelinus sp. IW2-2015
GTGTGTGTGTGTGGGGGGGGGGAGGGGGGGGGAGAACAGCGTAGCCACGAGCAACAGTGAGTCTATCAAGTTAGATGCTTGTTTAAACTGCGGTAGCTAAGGTGGACTATGGCAGACGATCCTGGCTGGGACTAATATGGAGACAGACCCACTACAACATTCTTGCGATGAAAGACAGGGAGTGAGCCAGTGCCAAATATCCAAACTTTATGGTAACAATGGCCTTCCAGCTCAGGACTGATGAGTCACTGTTTCAAAGCCCTCTCATATTGTACTGCAAAACATAGCTATATATCTGTTACTCAAGTGTTGTCAGTTTGATGTTTTAGTGTATATCACACAGGAGACAGACAGCACATGCAAGATTTAGCAACATGATCAGTAATAACAGAAAACAGGAGACCAGGCTTACGGACAGAGATAGACAGAGAGAGAAAAAAACAGACAGCAGACAGACAGACAGAGTACCATCAGGGCTGGCCTTCAAGACAATTTAGCGATATAAGCGGTCGCTTGGGTCCGGGCGTTTTAAAAAAACAACTCAGTTGGGCAATTTACTGTGAAAGTTAGTAAAGCGGTGAAGGTCTCGAATGTGGGTTCTGTTGCAATCAGACGTTTTTCTCCTGTTTTGTCACTAGACAGTCACTTAATAGCCATTCAGCTAACAGCTTACAGTGGCAAGTTTATAGTGCTAGCTAGTCACACTCACCTCAGATATCCATTAACATGACATTAAGTAATGGCAAAATGTGAGAATTACAGGGACATTTGCTGTTAGAACTCAAAAAATATGTTCTCCAACCCACTGCAAAACTGGTAGCCCTTGCAGGGAATTAGCTTAACAGTCTTCAAAAAATGCATCTCTGCCCCATAAGGTTTTTCTTTTTAAAATGAGGAGTTTTTGAATAATCTCCACTAGTCATCTCAGCATGGATCGAGTAGTTTGTTACTTCAGCAGATGGCACAATACTAAGCCAATTAAGAAGACCCAGTTCTTTATAAGACTCTTCACCATCATCCTAGCAATGGGACTTCCTCTACAATACCACCAAACCTAAACCCCAACCTCCACACACACCCATGACTTCAGCTCCCCTACCAACAGCATCCAAAACAAGCTCCCCCAAAAATAGGATTGTAACACTAGACGTCACAACCAATAACCAAACATGACCAAATGAGTGTGTTTTTTTTAAAACACCGACAGACAGACAGAGAAGACAGAGACAGACAGACAGACAGAGCGGTAATGAGAGGTAGCGTTGAATGCACATACATCATCTAAGGGGTATGGAGGGGAATAGATTAGAGGACTCATCGTTTGATATCTGTTGCCATTTCAATTAAAGGCAGTCTGTGTATGTGAGACAGCCATGCGGCAGCACCGTTTGAGCGGTACTAAAGTAGTACCAACCCCATCAGGAATCCCCACCCAGTTTGACAACTTTAAAATGGGTGTGGAGACCTCATGGCAATGCCATGTAAAAACGATTATTAATTGATTGTTCCTCTATCTATCTCTAATGGGCTGCCAGAGACCTTTGAGTGTGGCATTGCTGTATTTACCATTACATCTGTGTGCAAATTAAGGGAAACTAAAATTAACGCTGTGAGTGTAGAGCGGGGCCCAAAGTTCCCCAAGTTTTCAGCTGGGAACGGGAATGTATGTATGCAAACAGTGTGTGGTGTGTGTTTGTGGTGTGTGTGTGGTGTTTGATGACATCAAACATCCTTGTGTGGTGCGTGTGTGTTTGACATAGATACTCAGTTTGCTTCTGAAAGAAAATTGAGAGCCATTCTGCTTGAGATTTAGGTTTTGTAAGATTCAGAAATTTATTTATACTACTACTGAAACTACCCTCGCAACAACATAGCGCGATGATCGTGTCAATAACAACAAATTCTTCATTAATCTTTCTCTTTTTTGGCAGAGCGGATTGAATTAAAAAACCTCTGTTGATATTAAACATTTACATTAAATAAAATAAACCTAAACCCAAAAACAGTTAAACAAACACTGTTTAAATGACTTCATACGGTTTTAGAGAGTGCCTCTTTTAAAAATCTTTGTTAGAATCTTTCTGACAAATGAAGGAATACATACGGTTGAATTGAAAGACGTTCTTTTTATACAATACTGTAACATTTGTCGTTTTTTGCATTTATACCTAGTCTGTTTTTACAGGATACGTACCGGAGACAAACTTGAAAAGAAGTGTCACTGACAGTGCATTTTGCATTGCTGAGAAGAAAAAACAATAAAAACTATCACACATTCAATTAAACCATTTCACATTAAAGCTATGCTGAATTTTATTAAAACAGGGAGGAAATTCTTATGGATCCATCAGAAAATGTCAAAAGGTGCGGGTTCTTTTGTTGGTGTCAGGTCAGAGATTGAGGGTCTACGACTGCTTGGCGCTCCATTGGCTCTTCCATCGGTCGCCGCAGCAGCTCCTCAACGTGTCGCGCCACGTCCATGTGTCATCCAGGTCAAAGTCACCGTCGCATCTAACATGGAGTCAACATCTGCCCACAACACAGGAACCAGTGCTAGTAGGCACACAGAGCACATCCAGACACACACAGCCTCACAACACACAGGAAACAAGTTAGTAACACAGCCATCAGGACACACAACCACCTCACAACACCAGGAACCAGTTATAGTACAACACAGGCCATCAGGCACCACACACACCTCACTCGCACATCACATGCACGCAACACATATGTTAATCTATACTCACATAGGCGGTGGATACAATAGCCCGATCAGTTTTGGAGGGTGACTGGACAACAGGGAGGCTCCAGTGATCCACTGTAGCGTGGGAGATTCTGTTGCTGGTCAGGATTGTCTGGTGGTGAACCTCACCGGTCCAGACAAACAGACAGAGACAACACACCAGCGCAACGATCGTCAGAGAACGTCGCATTACACCGAACGCCAGAGCTTTGTCGTACCACGGCAACACTTTGCCACTCAACCATCCGTCAAACCACCACCCCCTCTCCTCCCGCTCCTACATTTACTGCTTCAAACATTACACCTCCTCTTTGCGAGCACGGACAGGATCAGGTTTAAGGGCAGGAGTGCTGGGGCAGCAGCCGACCTGGAGCCCTCCCCTGAGAGGCCCACAGACCCTTAACCCGGCTCAACAATAGCGGCACCCCCTGCCCTAAACCATTACCCCCAGAATGACATTATACTAAGATGCAAAGTTGAATGATGAGGAGACAAAGAGCGCCCTTCAGGCCCGCGGACATGTGACGCTCTAATTGGCTTCCTCCATTCTGGAAGTGAAACGACCTTAAATGAGTTGATCAATGAACATTTCAGCCACATTATATAGCGCGATTTCAAATTCAGCCCCTATCGCCACCACCGAGAGGAGAGAGAGATGCATGTGTGAGCTCTGGGTATACCACTTGTTTGATCTGCGGTAGTTTCAACGTACTCCATCCACTGGCTTTCGCTGATAGAGAGCAAATGCAAGGGAAAGGAGAAACAGGAGGAGAAGAACATCGCTATGTGTTCAGACCTGCCAGCATATAGGTCACAATGTCACAGTTACTCCAGTGGTGGCTGTTTCATAAGCCCTCTAATCGACAAAATACAATAGACGCAATATCGAATCGATAACGAGCGAATAGATCACACGATATAATATATGTCATACATTATATTTTAAGTAGAGAACTGAAGACATAAGAGGTCAATACACAGATAGACAGGTTGAGCAGATATTTTGCTGTTTAGTATTAAATTTGAGACAAGAGCCTCAATCCTTGGGTATGCTGAGGATAGCAAAGGAACCGAAGTTGAGGTGGTTGAAGGTCACTGATCGCCGGCGTCAGGCCAAAGGCGTATGGCAGAAAGGCTCTCTTGCGCTGCTCAGGTAAGCGACATGAGGCCTTCCACACCCATCCTCTCCCCTGAAACATAGACAAACTTACTTTAAGTCCCATTTGGCTAATTTTAACACAACACCATTCTCCGCTCGAAGATATTAATTTGTGACTATTAGACTAAATGAACAAATATTGAATGAATATTGATTCGCTTGACTGAGTTGGTTGTCAGTTAACCTGGTTTTGTTGGGCATTCTCCAGCCACCCAGGCGAAGTATGCCTCGACTCAGGAATCGCTGAAGCGGTAAGCAGGGAAGGTTCCCGTTGGGTGTTGGACATCAACATGTCCTGGGCCTGCTGCTTGGCACAAAATCCCCCACGCAACGAAACCCATCCCCCCTGGTCAACTACAGCGAGTGAAGAACGAGGAAGAGGGAGAAGGGGGAGAAAGAGGAGAGGAAAGAGGAGGGGAGAGGGAGAAAGAGGGAGATGAGGGAAGGAGAGGAAGGAAGAGAGAGAAGAGAGAGGAGAGGAGACCAGAGAAAGGAGAGAGAAGAGAGAGAGAGACGAGCAACAGAGAGAGCCAGAGAGAGAGAGAAGAGACAGGAGGAGGACACAAGAGGAGATAGAAAGAGGGAACAGCAGACGACAATGACAGATAAGCCGAGGAGAGGAGCAGAAGAGAAAGGAGGGCGAGCAGGAGAGAGAGAATAAGGAGGACATCGAGAAAGGAGGAGGATAGCAGGATGAGAGCGAACACATGAAGACATGGACAGGAAGTAGGGACAGGAGAGACAGCAAGTAGACATGAGTGGAAGGGCATCAGAGGAAGGCATAAGTCAGAGGACATGAGGAGGACAAGGAGGAGAGCAGTGAGGGAGAGACAAGGACGAAGGAGGACAGGAGTGAGAACATTGAGGAGGACAGGTGCGAGGCGGCATGAGGAGATATGAGAGGACAAGAGGAGGACGAGAGGATGGAGAGGACAGTAGAGGAGCACGAGGAAATGCAGAGAGGCAGCAGAGGAGCATGATAGAGAACATGAGTTGAGGACAAGGGAGATGAGGAGCAGAGGAAGTAGAGGATTGAGACGGCACATGGAGCATGAGGAGCAGACAGCTGAGGAGGACGATGAGGAGGGATAGGCAGGAGAGGACGACAGTGTGCGAGGGCAATTGAGAAGGATAATGAGGAGCAGAATCGCAGCCGAGGACACGCTGTGGACGCCATGAGGAGGATATTGCAGAAGGACATGAGGAGACAGGTGGAGGCGCATGAGGACGTATATGAGGGAAGGACATGAGGAGGACAGAGAGAGGGCATAGAGCGAGGACAGGAGGAGAACATGAGGAGGGCATGAGCATGAGGGCATTGAGGAGGAGGATATGAGCGAGGACAGAGAGACGGACAAGAGGACATGAGAGAACAGAGAAGACAGAGGAGAACATTGAGGAGGACAGTGTGGAGGAGGCATGGAGGAGGATATGAGAGAGGACATGAGGAGGGACAGGAGGAGGACTGGGGAAAAGAGGAGAACAGTAGAGGGAGACAGCGAGCCGAGAACATGAGCGAGGAACAGATGGAGGGCATGAGGAGGATATGAGCGAGACAATGATGGAGGACAGATGGGAGGACATAAGGACAGAGACAGACAAAGATACATTGTTACATACATTGGTCATGCCGCCCCCTTCCCCTACAATAATTGTATCCTCTTGACCCATTACAGTAGGGATACATATTCTCTGTGTTGCTATGGTAAAAGCTGTGTCGCATTGCTGGCGAGGGCCTTTTGCTAGGCTTCATTGAGATTAAACAACCCAATCAAAATGTGAGGCTGCAACAGCAGGGGGCTTAAGAGGAAAAAAACACCAAGGGCACCTATCAAGAAGACTCACTAAAGAAAGCACATTACAGCTGCCATTCAAACGACAACAAAAAAGAGGCCTTTAGCTCATTTGAGCCATTTTCTCTGTCCATTTCCCTGTCTACTTTGGGCAGTGTGTGCACGCTGCAGGCATCTCATGTTCACTAACACACAATCCAGTCAAACCTCATTTCCACAGGTTTATTCTCGGAGTAGAAATTCTAGGAATATAGACATTTTTATATTTATTCTACCCATCATTCCAGTGTTGGTTTGAGATGTTTTTTGTGAGTTCCATGACCCCATCAAACCACTGCCAGAACGTGAAATCCTGCCAGGCAGACTCTCCTGTAGGTTAGAGGGATTGGGACATTGTGTTTGATACAGTCGATAAACCAAGTTTGTGTCTGTCTTTAATCGCACTAACCTCTCCTCACACATACAGAGTAGCTCCACTTTCAAACTTTTCTGCCTGCGGCTATGGAACATTTGACCTGTTCACCGGACGTGCTACCTGTCCCGACCTGCTGTTTTCAACTCTCTAGAGACAGCAGGAGCGGATAGGATACTCTGAATGATCGGCTATGAAAAGCCAACTGACATTTCCCTGAGTGCTACCTGTTGCACCCCTCAACAACCACTGTGATTATTATCATTTGACCCTGCTGGTCATCTATGAACATTGAACATCTTTGGCCATTGTCTGTTATAATCTCCACCCCGGCACAGCCAAAGAGCGACTGCGCCACTGGCCGCCCCTCATAGCCTGGTTCCTCTCTAGGTTTCTTCCTAGGTTCTGGCCTTTCTAGGGAGTTTTTCCTGGCCACCGTGCTTCTACACCTGCATTGCTTGCTGTTTGGGGTTTTAGGCTGGGTTTCTGTACAGCACTTTGAGATATCAGCTGATGTAAGAAGGGCTTTATAAATACATTTGATTTGATTTGATTTAGTGTAGAGCAGYAATTACAATAGACAGTCAGYCAGTGAGAGATATTTCCCAGAGTTCAGCTGACCCCCTTACATCCATCCATGATGTGCAAGTGTGTATCAGTGAGTGAGCTCTGAGGTGCATGTTCTAGCGCCTGTTTCTAGGCCCTCTYTCTCTCTAATGAGGCTGATGCTCTGTGGTGAATGAGGTCTGAATGTGAGTGTGCTCTCTGTCATCAGTGGCTGGTTAGAGGGAGCCAATGAGGCCTGGGGCTGAATTAGCCCTTCCTGTCTTGACAAACAGGCCCATTAACCAGACCTGAGGACCTCACAGCCAGCCGACTAGAGCTCATCAGACTAAATGGCACCCTATTCCCTACCTAGTGMACTACCTTTGACCAGGGCCCTATGTAGGGAATATGGTACCATTAGGGACGTAGCCTTAGAGAGAAACACATTAGAGACTCGCTCAGCCCTTGGAGAGCAGCTTTATTTAACTAGGCAAGTCAGTTAAGAACAAATTCTTATTTACGATGATGGCCTAGGAACAGTGGGTTAACTGCCTTGTTCAGGGGCAGAATGACAGATTTCTACCTTGTCAGCTCGGGGATTCGATCTAGCAACCTTTCGGTTACTGGCCCAACGCTCTAACTACTAGGCTACCTGCTGCCCCCAATGCAGATATAGTGGAATCATTACTCTGAACACGGGAAGGAACACCAAAGAGGTAAACTGTGTCTGCAGTGGCACATACTCACATCTAAATAAAATATACACAAACCAGGCAAGGTAAAAACTCTACAATAGATTCCATCTGAGCATCAAAWAAATKATATCACCCCTCTGCAACAACTTGTTCCTAACGCAGAGGTCAGGTCTTATAGTCCACTGGTCAGTAGTCATGGGCAGTGTCCCACATGGCACCCTACTCACTACAAAGTGCACTACTTTTGATTAGTGCCCATAGGGTTCTTGTCAAAAGATGGGCCCTGGTAAAAAGTAGTGCACCACATAGGAAATATGGTGCCATTTGAGACGCACCCTGGTCTTACCCTGTTGAACTGGGACCARGTCATGGTCATGCCGCGGTAGTCATCAGGGTTGATGCTGGAGCTACTGAAGGCTTTCTGGGCCAGGAAGACCAGGTTCTCCTCTGAGAGGCCACGGTTACTCTGCACCTCCGCCTTGTACTTCATGTTGAGGGCCTCACACAGCTGGGGCCACAGCACCTTTTCAGGCACTATGAAGGGCACCCGACCCTGGGGAGGAGGAGAGGAGAGAGGGTTAAGGCCCCTAAACCAGGGCAACGCTAGAGCGTCCATAAAGAGAAAAACAAAACAATGTAAAGTGTTAAAGACATCATCACACACACATACRCGCAACACGATGATCACACTGAACTTACGGGTTCGGCAAAAGCGTTGTCCCACAGTACTGTTGCTGTGGCGTTATTGTCTTGGCTACCGTGGACGATCACCACCACAGGAAGTGATAACGTCTGACAGAGAGAGAGAGAGAGAGAGAGAGAGGGAAGAAAAAGGTCAGCGTCATTACAAACACAAAGACGTGTATGTGTATCAAATACAGTATATATAAGGCAACTCATGTAAAACATGTTTCCACTTTAACCTACTGTACAGCACTTTGTGTTCCAACCAAACAATCCATATAATTCAGAGAAATACATGAACAAATGTGTTATGGAGAGTAGGGGAGCATATATGTTTCCTGTACCATTGACAATGTGAAGGTCATTTTTCTTGTGTGACATAGCTTTAACAATGATTACTACTTCTAATATGGTCACTGAAGGAGCAGGGTAAGGAACATGGTGTATTGACTGAGCCACCCCCTCTGCGCGTCGAAGACAACTGGATGCATCTGGTTTTCAGGGGAAATGGAAAGAGAGCCTGTGACACGACTTCCTCTTTTGGACGTTAACAAGGCGACACTCCGGCTTAACTCCTCCTCCACATTTACTGGATTGGTTGAACAGTGGAGAAGAGAAAACTCCCCCGACATTTTGTTTTCTTCTCGTCAGGACCAGAAAGAAAGAAAGGCTGCTGAGGTGCTAGGTTAGACTAGAGCCAACAGCTCACCTTGGGCTAGTCCACCACTCTGCTCATCTCTTCTGAAGCCTGTGTGTGCTGTATTGATAAGAGTTGGCAAAACGGCACAAACAGATCTGGGACCAGGTTATCAGTTCTTACCTTAACCTGAAAGACCAGCTCATTACCCCCGACGCTGAACTGAGACTCAAACAGAATGGTAAACTTCTCCTCTGTCACAGACTCCGCCCCTCGCCGGTCCGAGCGCTTGATCCTCTTCAAAGACTACATGAAAGAGGAGGCGGGGTCAGAGAGGAGGATCATGAGGGTTGAGGAGAGGACAGCAGCACAGCACACAAACATCTTCCAGACTATTCACTTTGAGGAGCTGTTCTCTGATCACACACATACATGATTCCCTTTCATTCCAGGAGCAGATTTAAAGGGATACTTCGAGATTTTCACAATGAGGCCCTTTGTCTACTTCCGCAGAGTCAGATGAACTCATGGATACCATTTGTATGTCCCTGTGTCCAGTATGAAGGAAGTTAGAGGTAGTTTCGCAAGTCAATGCACATTTACTAGCATTCTGCCTTTAACTTCATTCTGAAAATAGAGACATAAAAATGGTATCCACAAGTTCATTGCCAAAATCCCGAAGTATCCATTTAAGCCAGAGTTTACATGTAAATTATCCATGGAGAACCCTAGGGAACTCAAAACAGCATGTGGGCTGAGTAACATGCTATCTGTATGAGTATGAACAYAGAATGAGAATGCAGAATCTCCAAAAGCCTCTTGGACTCCAGTTTAGCTGGGGTTTGTCTCTGAAGMGAATCTTCTCTAGGTGTGTTATTACAGACTGAGACTCCCTGGCCCCATCCATCCTCTACCCTGGTCCCGTCCATCCTCACCATGTTCCTGAAGTTGGCGCTGAGTGTTCCTGTGGCCTGGTGGTACTCCATCACACAGTTGTTGTTAAGGATCTCTCCACTGCTGTCACTGGGAGAGGGGGAAGGAAGATAGAGAAGGAGGAGGAAGAGGAGGAAGAGGAGAGGTAGATGCTTCAGCAGATGTATTAATCATAAAGTCATGAAACTTTCACAGAACATGAAGGGGAATGACTCATTTCAATTTATGTGAGGCAAGTTTTTTTCAGGATGCCAAAGCTGACAATCTTGCAATATGCTACCCAAATATGCCCCTGGGCTAGGGATAGGCTAACATGGCTATTCTTTTAGTACTAGGAAGGAAGATTTATACACTTAACGTGGGAACGTGGGATGTGGCACGCCCAAAAGTATAATCTAAATGTGGAATCTCCACTTGCTCCATAGATTCCACTGAGGCAGTATATATCAGTGATGAGGGGGCTCTATGCTGTAACTTACTTCCTGGTGTTCTCGTTCTTGAGCAAGGCCTTCGCCTGGTGTTCACTGATGATGGTGGCCTTGACCTGCGGGGGGTTCATGTGCACATTGAGCTTCCCGCCCACTAGGAGACGCACTGTGGCGACAAACTTGGTCTGGGTTTTCAGCACCTGGGGAGGCTGCTTCTCTATGATAAAGGTGCTGGAGGGAGGGAGGGAGGGGGAGAGAGAGACAGAGAGAGCGAGAGAGAAGGGAGAGAGAAAGAGAGAGAGAGAGCGAAAGAGAGACAGACAGACAGAGAGAGACAGAGAGAGAGAGAGAGAGAGAGACAGAGAGAGAGAGAGAGACAGAGAGAGACAGAGAGAGAGAGAGAGAGACAGAGACAGAGACAGAGACAGAGACAGAGACAGACAGACAGACAGACAGACAGACAGACAGACAGACAGACAGACAGACAGACAGACAGAACAAACAGATTAGAGTCAGAGGAAAGTGTAGAGGGTTGCTTTAAAGGGATAGTGCAACATTTTAGCTTACCCAGAGTCAGATGAACTCATGTACACCATTTGCATGTCTTTGCATGCAGTTTGAAGGAAGATTCTGGAGCAACTGCTAACTAGCGTTAGCCCAATGACAAAGTCTACAGGAACAACTAGCATGCTAGTTAGCAATGGCCCCAGAAACTAACTTCAACTTCTTTCATACTGCACACAGAGTCATACAAATGGTATCCATGAGTTCATCTGACTCTTGGTTAGTAGAAAAGGGACCTGATTGAAAACATTTAGCACTATCTCTTTAACTGACAGATCACCACAGGGAATTCTGCTCATCACACACTGCTGCCTATTATGTCTATTTGACCTGCTTTTGAAAGTTACACAGTACGCAAGCTGTCAGCTCTCGATGCTCCCACACATAAACACACACAGACAGACAAACGCTACACACAGGCAGCGTGATGCTCATTCATTCAGGCACGGAGGGCTTTTCAGTAGAGTACGCTGCTTGTGTTTTAAGCTTGGCTGACCATATTCAATATTCTCATCTCCGTGAGCAGGCAGTGTTGAGATACCCTCCCTCCCTCCCTAGCCTCCCTCCCAGGCGCCTGCTAGAGGTTTAGGGGGAACAGTAGAGAGGATGTGGGTGTGGTTTCACTGGAGAGCAGGAAAGAGCGAATTAAGAGGAGAGGAAACACCAGTGCAGTAGTATTGACTTTAAAATAATTGTTTTTACGCTCTCAACGCTCCCCTGTCTGCGGCCTAACGGACATCGTTCTGACAATGACATAGCTTCTCAGTGCGTTATGGGTCTCTGTGGGGACCACAGTACATTATGGGTCTCTGTGGGGACCACAGTACATTATGGGTCTCTGTGGGGACCACAGTACATTATGGGTCTCTGTGGGGACCACAGCTGGAATAGGGAGAGAGTTCTGGGAGCACTCAGAAGACTTCCTGATCCAGTCAGTGAGGCTGGCAGACTGATACGGGCTGACAGACAGTGTCCCCAGGGCTACAACACTCTACCATGGAACTCAAGCTAACGTTCTGAGCCTGTTAGCCTTTCTTCCCATCTCCCCATCATTGTAGACTCTTCATCTCTAGCCTCAAACACTTTTTGTCTCTTTAGCTCTCGAATCGGCCCTCTTTCTTTCACGTTATGTCTTTGAAACTCTGTTCACTCCTCCTCTTCCTCGTACTGTATCTTCCTCTCCTTTTCTAAACCGTTCACTCTCCCTCCTGTTTTCTTTCTCCTTTCGGATCGATAGCAGGCCTCCCTCTCTCCTCGCTCCATCTCTCCCTCCTTGTAGCGTTGAGGGTTAACGCAGGCTGACTGGGGTTGTGTTTGTGTGTTCATTGGCAGGTTCAGCAGGGGTTGAGAGCAGAGCTCGGCTGGGCTGCTGGAGGAACCATCAGCAGCTTGCTCCCCCTGCCTCGGAACAACCCAGCTTGGGCTCAGCACAGAGTCAAACACACACACACACACACGTTTTTCTGCTCCACAGAGTCACATAACCGGGCTCCCGTGATGTGCGGTGCTGAGTCATTTCTAATGTAATGCCGGTAATAAATGTAATCTCACACTATTGGCCACATAAGGAGTCAGGGGTTATGTCAGTAGGATAGGGTTTGTATAAGGGTTCACACTGAGTGTAGTATATGGTAAATAATACAGTTCAGTTGCTATCCATTTAGTCCCCACACACAGAGGAAATGGGGGGGTGTAAACATGACTGTAGAGTAGCATACACACTGAAGATACGTGTGTCTATAAGAAGTTCACATTTTCACACACCCACATCCAGCTCAAAGCCACTTGCACACAATCCAACACACTACAACCTATTCTCACAATACCTTGCACTTTGATACTGAACACTAACAAACAACTTCACACACACACACCTGGTGACCAGTGCTGAGATGATGCTGTGATGGTGCTGTTGAGGTCGTTCAGTAGCTCCTCGATGGGGCGGGGATGGGAAGCTGTTGTCTCAGATGTTCTGCTCTCCTGATCTGCTGCCTGTTCTGCCAGATGGTCTCTGCCAACTTCTCACACCTGAATCATACACACACACACACACACACACACACACACACACACACACACACACACACACACACACACACACACACACACACACACCACACACACACACACACACACACACACACACACACACACACACACACACACACAGAGAGAGACATGCACACAGAGACACACACACACATTTGAAATAAGGTTCTCAAAATGGGCAAATTAAGATCACACAACTCAAAGTTCAGGGTTCAGACTCTTACAAGCTCAGACAACCAGACAGACTACAGTCTAGTTCAAAATATACAGTTTAAGACAAGGTAATAATTCCATGCTGGAGCGTTCAAAAGTAAACACATTCACTGGACCGTTGCTGATTCTATAGGATTAGCATTGAAAACGTGACCAGCGTTCGGAAAATCAAGTAATAAAGTGGTTGTAGATCATGTGATTTTTTTTTTAATGAACAGAATGACAGGAAAACAGTCATTCTATGTGTTTGCTGAGTAGTGGGCTGAAATTCACAATGATTGTGTTTATTTTCCGCTTTGATGGCAAACTTTCTGTACTGCTAACATTCACATGTTCATATTCATATGTTTTTTGTTTGTCTATATTTTTTATGTCTTTGTCTACATGTTTATATATGTTTACAACAAGCAAGGGGAAGATATCAGAATAGGGGCATTGGGGAATAATAGCATATTGTACGGAATACATTTGTACTGTAGTGAAGCCGTCTCTACAGTAATGCAAGGTCTCTTTCATGATCATGTGAAACGTCAATTGCTATGGAAATGCTGGGATGTGTTTTCAATGATGTTAAAGGTAATTCTGATGCAACTATGATGGTGATACGATATGGATTACAATTATCATCATGAATATTAAGGCTTTACGCACTACATGTCACACACATAGACACTCGAGTTATTATTTATTTGGATAGCAAACATTATAGTCTTACTCCTATACAGACATCGTACACACTCACTAAATCACATCCAATATCATACACATCAACCTACTCAGATTTACTACACATAATATCTTGTCTCAATTTTCTAACATTTGTGGCATTGGCTCAGAGGCAAGGGAATAAAACAAATATTGCAAGAACCTATTTCTTGAATTCTAAATATCAGACATTTGAAAGCTCTAATTTTGACCGTCATAATACCTCTGATTGCAGTAACCTAACAAGCACTAATGATGGTCAATTCTGACTGAGAATAGTATCTTGTTATGGTAAGGGGTGAAATAAGTATAGCCAGTTATAATTGTAACGGTTTAGCAGATTATAAAAAAAGATCAGTCTTTACGTGGCTAAAAGAAAAGGAATATAACCTATACTGTTTACAGGAAACTCACTCTACATCCTTAGATGAAGTTGCTGTAACATCTCTCGTCGGAAGGCATGGACCAAAACGCAGCGTGGTAAGTGGTCATGATTCTTTATTACTCAAAAACACTCGAACAAAATAACAAAGTGAAAAAACGAAACAGTTCTGTCAGGTGAAGACACTAAACAGAAAATAACTACCCACAAAACACAGGTGGGAAAAAGGCTGCCTAAGTATGATTCCCAATCAGAGACAACGATAGACAGCAGCCTCTGAATGGGAACCACAATCGGCCAAAAACAACGAAATAGAAAGCATATAAATAAAGAAACTAGAATGCCCACCCTAGTCACACCCTGGCCTAACCAAAATAGAGAATAAAAGCCTCTCTATGGCCAGGGCGTGACAGTACCCCCCCCCCCTAAAGGTGCGGACTCCGGCCGCAAAACCTGACTCTAAAGGGGAGGTTCCGGGTGGGCATCCCTTACGGCGGCGGCTCCGGTGCGGGACGTAGACCCCCCTCCGCCCGCAGATCCCTCCGCTTTGGTGGCGGCCCTGGTGCATGGACCTTCACTGGAGGAACCGGGCCGCAGATCATCGCGGGAGGAACCGGACCACCGATCATCGCCGGAGGCTCCGGACCGCGGACCGTCTCCGGACCGGGTACCGTCTCCGCAGGCTCCGGACCGGGTACCGTCTCAGCAGGCTCCGGACCGGGGACCGTCGCCGAAGGCTCCGGACCGCGGATCGACGCTGGAGGCTTCGTGCCGTGGATCATCGCTGCAGGCTTCGTGCCGTGGATCCTCACTGCAGGCTCCGAGCCATGGATCATCGCTGGAGGCTTCATGCTATGGATCATCACTGGAGGCTTCGTGCCATGGATCATCACTGGAGGCTTCGTGCCATGGATCATCACTGGAGGCTTCGTGCCATGGATCATCACTGGAGGCTTTGTACGTGGAGCCGGAACAGGTCTCACCGGACTGAGGAGACGTACTGGCAGGCTAGTGAGTGGAGCTGCCACAACACGTCCTGGCTGGATACCCACTCTAGCTCTGTGAGTGTGGAAAGCTGGCACAGGACACACTGGGCTATGACGGCGCACTGGAGGCATAGTGCGTAGAGCCAGCGCAGGACACACTGGACCGTGGAGGCGCACTGGAGGTCTGGAGCGCAGAGCTGGCACAACTCGTCCTGGCTGGATACCCCCTGTAGCCCGGCAAGTGAGGGGAGCTGGAACCGGCCGCACTGGGCTGTGCTGGCGAACCGGGGACACCGTGCGTAGAGCTGGCGCAGAATAACCTGGGCCGAAGAGACGCACCGGAAGCCAGGAACGCTGAGCCGGCACAATCCGTCCTGGCTGAATGCTCACTCTAGCACAGCCACTGCAGGGAGCTTGCACAGAGCGCACCGGGCTGTGTATGCGCACTGAAGGCATGGTGTGCAGAACCGGATAGCACGGTGCTTGACCGGTCACTCACTCCCCACGGTAAGCACGAGGAGTTGGCTCAGGTCTGAACCCTGACTCTGCCAATCTCCCCGTGTGCCCCCCCCCAACATTTTTTGGGGTGGCTGCCTCTCATTCTTGCCTCGTTGCTCCAACTCCACGTAACGTCGCCGTTCCGCTTTCGCTGCTTCTATCTCCTCCTTCGGACGGCGATACTCCCCGACCTGCATCCAGGGTCCTTTTCCGACCAGGATCTCATCCCATGTCCACTCGTTCTTTTTACCACGCTGCTTGGTCCTTTGGTGGTGGGTAGTCTGTAACGTCTCTCGTCGGAAGGCATGGACCAAAACACAGTGTTGGTAAGTGGACATGATTCTTTATTACTCAAAAACACTCGAAAAAAATAACAAAGTGAAAAAACGAAACAGTTCTGTCAGGTGCAGACACTAAATAGAAAATAACTATCCACAAAACACAGGTGGGAAAAAGGCTGCCTAAGTATGATTCTCAATCAGAGACAACGATAGACATGACCACTTACCAACACTGTGTTCTGATTGGGAACCACACTCGGCCAAAAACAAAGAAATAGAAAACATAGAAATAAAGAAACTAGAATGCCCACCCTAGTCACACCCTGGCCTAACCAAAATAGAGAATAAAAGCCTCTCTATGGCCAGGGCGTGACAGTTGCGTGGAAAAAGGAATGGGATGGTGAAATACTTTTCTGTCATGGACAAAGGAACTCAAAAGGTGTGATGATATTAATTAACAAAAATGTAGATCTGAATGTGCAAACAGTCAGGAATGATTCGCAAGGAAGGTGGATCCTTTTGAATATGAAAGTGAATGAAAAAGAGATTTGGCTCATTAATCTATATGGCCCAAATCAGGATGATCCATACTTATTCGAAAACATTTATACCAATTTATTGAACTTACAGGCAACAAATGATCAAATCATTATGGTAGGAGACTAGAACACAGTGATAAGTACCTCAATGGACCGTAAAGGAAATTACTCTACAAACTATCATCACCGTGCCCTTAAGGAAATCACACATATTATGGAGACATTAGAAATAGTGGATATTCGGAGGCTAAAAAACCCCGACCTAGTGAGATATACATGGAGGAGACTTAATCAAGCTAGTCGTCTTGACTACTTTCTTGTCTCTTTCTCTCTTGCATCAAAGGTTAAAAAAGTTTTAATAGAATGCGATCGGATCATCATCTAATTGGCCTTCACATAACTCTTATAGCATTTCCACTTGGAAGGGGGTATTGGAAATGTAATCAAAGTTTACTGAAGGACAACTTATTTTTAACTAAGACAAAATAATTTATAACTGAATTTTTCCAGTAAAATATAGGTTCAGAAAATCCCCTTATTGTTTGGGATACCTTTAAATGTACCTTCAGAGGTCATTCAATTCAATATTCACCAATAATAAAAAGCAGTTTCTGGCTAAAGAGACAGGACTAACAAAGGAAATCCATGAACTAATAGTACAGGTAGATAGCAATAAAAACGATACTACAGAGATACAAAATAAGTTAGAGGAAAAACAAAAAGAACTTGAGGAACTTATTCAAGAACAATCTAATGTAATCTATTACAAAAAGAAAAGAAAACTGGATGGAATATGGAGAAAAATGCACAAAACTATTCCTGAATCTCCAATACAGGAACGCTAACAAAAATCATTTTCTGAAACTTGTTACTGAAGACGGAGTCATTTATGATTTTCCAAATTATATTTTAAAAGAGAATATTTTGGGCAGATGTTCTCTTTTCCGTCTCATCCTCTCCCACTGAATGAAGATTACGGTAAGAAATTCTTTCCAAATAATAAAAAAAGGGAAAACTAACAAATGTACAGAAAAATTTGTGCGAAGGCCAATTTACAGAGGAAGAACTATTAGAGGTTATTAAATCCTTTCAGTCTGGAAAAACCCCAGGGCTTGATGGCATACCGGTAGAGGTACATCAAGCCTTTTTTGATATAATAAAAGCTCCATTGTTAGATTGTTTTAACTACTCAGATAGAAATGGTAATCTGTCAGGTACTCAGCAGGAAGGTCTGATTTCTCTATTATTAAAACAAGACCCAGATGGCAAATATAAAGATCCAGTCTTTCTAAAAAACTGGAGGCCCCTTACACTTCAATGTTGGGATGCAAAAATACTAGCGAAATGCATAGCACTCAGAATTAAAAGGGTTTTACCAGGTATTGCTCATCATGATCAGGAAGGTTTTTTACATGGGTGATACATTGGAAATAATATACGACAACTACTAGAAATAGGCCAGGCCAGGCCAGGTCTTTATAGCAGATTTTGAAAAGGCATTTGATAAAGTAAGACTGGATTTTATTTATAAATATCTGGATTTTTTTCAATTCCGGTGATTCTCTTATAAAATGGGTAAAAGTACTGTATAGCAACCCCAGGTGTAAAATAATAAATAACAGCTACTACTCAGAGAGTTCTGAATTGTCAAGAGGAGTTAAACAAGGGTGTCCGCTGTCACCATATCTATTCGTTATGGCCATCAAAATGATAGCTATTAAAATCAGATCCAATAACAACATTAGAGGATTAGAAATCCAAGGCTTAAAAACAAAGGTGTCCATGTATGCCGATAACTCAAGTTTTATATTAAGTCCGCAAGCTAGATCCCTGCAATGTCTCATTGAAGATCTAGATAACTTTTCTGTACACTCTGGATTAAAACATATTTATGATAAGTGTACAATATTACGTATTGGATCTTTAAAAATACAACTTTTACATTACCCTGCAGTTTACCTATAAAATGGGCTGATGGTGAAGTAGACATACTCGGTATTCATGTCACAAAATATATAAATAAGCTCTCCACAATGAATTTCAATAGAAAACTTGTAAAAATAGATAAGATCCTGCAACCATGGAGAGGTAAATACCTGTCTATTTATGGAAAAATTGCTCTGATTAACTTCTTATTCATATTTCAGTTCTCTCACTTACTTATGGCGCTGCCTACTCCTGATGATTCGTTTTTCAAATCATATGAGCAAAAAATATTTCGCTTTATCTGGGATGCTAAACCAGACAAAATAAAGCGTGCCTATTTATATAATGAATATAAATTGGGTGGGTTGAGATTATTAAATATAAAAGCACTAAACCACTCTCTAAAAGCTTCACTTATTCAAAAGTTTTACTTGAACACTAAATGGTTCTCAAGTAGATTACTAAGAAAAGCTCATCCATTGTTTAAAAATTGTCTTTTTGCCTTTGTGCAGATTGCCATTTCTCATTTTCGATTAATTGAAAATTATACTTTTTTCAAAGTATCTCTCTTTTTCAAACAAGCATTGCAGAGCTGGCTACAATTTCAATTTCATCCCCCTGAAAAGATAGAAAAAATATTACAACAAATATTATGGCTGAACTCAAATGTGCTGGTTGATAAAATACCTGTATTTATGGGAAAGATGTTTGAAAATAGTATTTTGTTCTTAAATGATATTGTAAATTGGAATGGTGGAGTTATGTCAGCTCACAGATTATTGTACCTGTACATAGCCCATCTGTAAATAGCCCATCCAACTACCTCATCCACATACTGTTATTTCTTTTTTTGCTCCTTTGCACCCCAGTATCTCTACTTGCGAATTCATCTTCTGCACATCCATCACTCCAGTGTTTAATTGCCATATCGTAATTACCTCGCCACTACGGCCTATTTATTGCCGTTCCTCCCTAATCTTACCTCATTTGCACACACTGTATATAGACGTATTCTATTGTGTTATTGACTATACGTTTGTTTATTCCATGTGTAACTCTGTGTTGTTGTTTGTGTCGCACTGCTTTGCTTTATCTTGGCCAGGTCGCAGTTGTAAATGAGAACTTGTTCTCAACTGGCCTACCAGTTGGTAGGTCTGCTTAATCCAAGAGTACAACCAATTGATTACAGCATTACCCCAAAATGGAGGAGGCGGGTGGCAGAGGGAGGAGGTAGGGAACTTGTCTGTCTGCCCAATATAAAGGATCAAAAGTGGTGGAGCAATAAAAATAGCATGAATAGGAAAGTATACCAGGTTCATTTGAGGACCAGAATGTTGACAACTGTGCCATACAGATTGCAAAATAGTTGGGAAGAGATTTTTGATGTATCGATTCCATGGTACAGGGTGTATGAGTTGATATATAAAATTCCGCAAGATTCAAGACTCCGTGCTTTTCAGCTACATTTATTATATAGAATTCTTGCCACCAACAAAATGTTGAATATTTGGGGAATAAAATCATTGAAGCTCTGCAGATTTTGTTGTGAGGATACAGAATCAATAGACCATTTATTTTGGTATTGTCCTCAGGTAGCCTGCTTCTGGTCTCAGGTTCAGGAATGTCTGAAAATGCATAGCATTGATCTAAAATTGACCCTAGAAATAGTACTGTTAGGAGATCTGGAGAGACCGGGTCAGTCAATTACTAATATACTAATTTGTAAGTCGCTCTGGATAAGAGCGTCTGCTAAATGACTTAAATGTAAATGTAATACTAATACTCTTAGTAAAACTATTTATCTTCAACTCGCAATCTGTGGATTCTATTCGATTAGATAGATTGAAATTGTACGTTAAACCACAGAGTAGTTTAAATATATATGTTCCGTAGAATTCCGAAGAGGGTGGCCAGCAGAGATAGGTGGGATGGGCTGAGGGAAGCTGAGGGTTGGGATGTGGAATTGGAGACAAGTGGGAGTGGAGTTGCTGTGCNGAAGAGGGTGGCCAGCAGAGATAGGTGGGATGGGCTGAGGGAAGCTGAGGGTTGGGATGTGGAATTGGAGACAAGTGGGAGTGGAGTTGCTGTGCTGGAGATTGACCATAATTCTAAGATAAAAGTCAAAAATAAAGTCAAAATAAAACATAATTAAAAGTATGTTTGAATGACACTGAGGGGCAGTGTTTTTACAGCTAATGCCGGTTTGCCTGAGGCTGATGCCGTAAAGGTGTTGTACACATGCATATACACACACTCTCATTCAAATACACACATACACGGGCACACACACATGTAATAGTGCCAGACATGCATTCAAACATATACAGTTGGCATTGCTGTTATGATTTTAGTTGTCCTTGATGTCCTTTGTTTTTTTTGTTTTTTTTTCTCTTTAGTTCTTCTCTTGGTTGTTGGTGCATTGGGGGGTTCTTGGGGGTGGGGAATGGAATTAACTGTATTTTTATTTTTTTATATTCTTGGGGGGACTGTGGGAGGGGTCTTGGATGGTTGAGGTACAGCTATTGGGGAACTGTGGGGGGGATCTTGGAGGGTTCGGGTCCCTGTTTTTTTGGCCTGGTGGGAGATCTGTCGACATGCCCTTGAGCAGGGCGTTGACCCTCGATGCTTCTGTGTGTCACTCTGAATGGGAGTCTGTTGGATGACTGGTTTGGTGTAGTTGTTGAGCGGCTTCACTGCAAGTATATTGTATGTTTTGGATTTTCAATCAAATCAAATAAAAATTATAAATAAAAAAAAAACATTCACTTCCAGTCATTTTCGCTCACATTGCTAGTCCCATTGTTTTGAATTATTCCCCATTGTTGCAAAGAGTTATGGGATATTAGAATCCTGTTGTCATCTTCAACCTAGACTACAGTCATCTTCCCAACTACACCCCATATAAACCCAGCAGTATCCAGTAGTCAGCTTGTTAACTGGGTGGCCACTGCCCTTTGATCAATCCTAGACATATGTGATCTCTGTTAGGGGTAGAGGGTGATAGAAGGGGTCTCACCAGGACTGCAGGATGTCCAGCCCCCCCTCTGGAGGACCCCCGTTGCCGGCCAGCTGTTGCCGTCTCTTCCAGTGGATCAGCTCGTCATCCAGGATAATGGTCTGCTGCTTCCTCAGCAGCTGCAGGCTCTTCTGGTGCTTCTCTGCCAGGTCCTAAGCACGCACGCACACACACACACACACACACACACACACACACACACACACACACACACACACACACACACACACACACACACACACACACACACACACACACAAGAAGGTGCCAATATATTACACGTAATATAGGCATGAGATCCCTCCAGAGTTCTGAGCCTACATTTCCTCTCCTGTCTTCATGGCTTTAAATAATGACAAATATAATCCTACTGCAGTTCACTTCCAGTTTGTAATCATGTAGTGTCAAATCAAATCAAACTGTATTTGTCACATGCGCCAAATACAACCTTACAATGAAATGCTTACTTACAAGACCTTAACCAACAATGCAGTTTTAAGAATACACCTAAATAAAGTAAAAGATAAGAATAACAAGTAATTAAAGAGCAGCAGTAAATAACATTAGCGTGGTTATATACAGGGGGTACCGGTACAGAGTCAATGTGCGGGGGCACCGGTGTCGAGGTAATTGAGGTAATATGTACATGTAGGTAGAGTTATTATAGTGACTATGTATAGATATATTTTTTCTTTTGTTATTTCACCTTTATTTAACCAGGTAGGCCAGTTGAGAACAAGTTCTCATTTACAACTGCGACCTGGCCAAGATAAAGCAAAGCAGTTCGACACATACAACAACACAGAGTTACACATGGAGTAAACAAACATACAGTCAATAATACAGTAGAAAAAGTCTATATACAGTACATGCAAATGAGGTAGGATAAGGGAGGTAAGGCAATAAATAGGCCATGGTGGCGAAGTAATTACAATATAGCAATTAAACACTGGAATGGTATGTATATATGAATGTGCAAGTAGAGATACTGGGGTGCAAAGGAGCAAGATAAATAAATAAATACAGTATGGGGATGAGGTAGTTAGATGGGCTATTTACAAGTGCAGTGATCTGTGAGCTGCTCTGACAGCTGGTGCTTAAAGCTAGTGAGGGAGATATGAGTCTCCAGCTTCAGTGATTTTTGCAGTTCGTTCCAGTCATTGGCAGCAGAGAACTGGAAGGAAAGGCGGCCAAAGGAAGAATTGGCTTTGGGGGTGAATAGTGAGATATACCTGCTGGAGCGCGTGCTACGAGTGGGTGCTGCTATGGTGACCAGTGAGCTGAGATAAGGCGGGGCTTTACCTAGCAGAGACTTGTAGATAACCTGGAGCCAGTGAGTTTGGCGACGAATATGAAGCGAGGGCCAGCCAACGAGAAGTACAGGTCGCAGTGGTGGGTAGTATATGGGGCTTTGGTGACAAAACGGATGGCACTGTGATAGACTGCATCCAATTTGTTGAGGTCGAGGATCGGTAGGATGGTCAGTTTTACGAGGGTATGTTTGGCAGCATGAGTGAAGAATGCTTTGTTGCGAAAAAGGAAGCCGATTCTAGATTTAAATTTGGATTGGAGATGCTTAATGTGAGTCTGGAAGGAGAGTTTACGGTCTAACCAGACACCTAGGTATTTGTAGTTGTCCACATATTCTAAGTCAGATCCGTCCAGAGTAGTGATGCTGGACGGGCAGGCAGGTGCGGGCAGAGATTGGTTGAAGAGCATGCATTTAGTTTTAGTTGCATTTAAGAGCAGTTGGAGGCCACGGAAGGAGAGTTGTATGGCATTGAAGCTCGTCTGGAGGTTAGTTAACACAGTGTCCAAAGAAGGGCCAGAGGTATACAGAATGGTGTCGTCTGCGTAGACATTGATGTATACAGAGAAGAGAGTCGGCCCGAGAACTGAACCCTGTGCCACCACCATAGAGACTGCCAGAGGTCCGGACAACAGGCCCTCCGATTTGACACACTGAACTATATCAGAGAAGTAGTTGGTGAACCAGGCGAGGAAATCATTTGAGAAACCAAAGCTGTTGAGTCTGCCGATGAGAATGTGGTGATTGACAGAGTTGAAAGCCTTGGCCAGGTCGATGAATACGGCTGCACAGTAATGTCTCTTATTGATAGCGGTTATGATATCATTTAGGACCTTGAGCGTGGCTGAGGTGCACCCATGACCAGCTCTGAAACCCGATTGCATAGCGGAGGTACGGTGGGATTCGAAATGGTCGGTAATCTGTTAACTTGGCTTTTGAAGACCTTAGAAAGGCAGGGTAGGATAGATATAGATCTGTAGCAGTTTGGGTCTAGTGTTTCCCCCTTTGAAGAGGGGGATGATCACGGCAGCTTTCCAATCTTTGGGAATCTCAGACAATATGAAACAGAGGTTGAACAGGCTAGTAATAGGGGTTGCAACAATTTCGGCAAGTATAATCTTAGAAAGAGAGGGCCCAGATTGTCTAGCCCGGCTGATTTGTAGGGGTCCAGATTTTGCAGCTCTTTCAGAACATCAGCTATCTGGACTTGGGTGAAGGAGAAATTGGGGAGGCTTGGGCGAGTTGCGGGGAGTGGAGGGCTGTTGATCGGGGTAGGGGTAGCCAGGTGGAAAGCATGGCCAGCCGTAGAAAAATGCGTATTGAAATTCTCAATTATAGAGGATTTATCGGTGGTGACAGTGTTTCCTAGCCTCAGTGCAGTGGGCAGCTGGGAGGAGGTGCTCTTATTCTCCATGGACTTTACAGTGTCCCAGAACTTTTTGGCAGTTGGTGCACAGGTGCAATTTTTCTGCTTGAAAAAGCTAGCCTTAGCTTTCCTAACTGCTGTGTATTCCTGGTTCCTAGCTTCCCTGAAAAGTTGCATATCACGGGGGCTATTCGATGCTAATGCAGAACGCCACAGGATGTTTATGTGCTGGTCAAGGGCAGGCAGGTCTGGAGAGAACCAAGGGCTATATCCTTCCTGGTTTCACTTTTTTGGATGGGGATGCTTATTTAAGATGGTGAGGAAGGCACTTTTAACGAATAACCAGGCATCCTCTACCTGACCGGATGAGGTCAATATCCTTCCAGGATACCCCGGCCAGGTCGATTAGAAAGGCCTGCTCGCTGAAGTGTTTTAGGGAGCGTTTGACAATGTGAGGGGTGGTCGTTTGACCGCAGACCCATTACGGATGCAGGCAATGAGGCAGTGATCGCTGAGATCTGGTTGAAAACAGCAGAGAGTAGCAGCCGCATAGAAGAGGGGGAGGGGGCAATGCAATAGTCTGGGTAGCCTTGATTAGATGTTCAGGAGTCTTATGCTTGGGGGTAGAAGCTGTTTAGAAGCCTCTTGGACTTAGATTTGGCGCTCCGGTACGGCTTGCTGTGCGGTAGCAGGAGAGAACAGTCTATGTAGGGTGGCTGGAGTCTTTGACAATTTTTAGGGCCTTCCTCTGACACCGCCTGGTATAGAGGTCCTGGATGGCAGGAAGCTTGGCCCCGGTGATGTACTGGTCAGTACGCACTACCCTCTGTAGTGCCTTGCGGTCCGAGGGCGAACACTTACCATACCAGGCAGTGATGCAACCCATCAGGATGCTCTCGAAGGTGCAGCTGTAAAACCTTTTGAGGATCTGAGGACCCATGCCAAATCTTTTTAATCTCCTGAGGGGGAATAGGTTTTGTCGTACCCTTTTCACGACTGTCTTGGTGTGCTTGGACCATGTTATTTATTGGTGATGTGGACACCAAGGAACTTGAAGCTCTCAACCTGCTCTACTACAGCCCTGTCGATTAGAATGGGGACATGCTCGGTCCGCCTTTTCCTGTAGTCCACCATCATCTCCTTTGTCTTGATCACGTTGAGGGAGAGGTTGTTATTCTGGCACCACCCGGCCAGGTCTCTGACCTCCTCCCTATAGGCTGTCTCGTCGTTGTCGGTGATCAGGCCTACCACTGTTGTGTCATCGGCAAACTTAATGATGGTGATGGAGTCGTGCCTGGCCGTGCAGTCATGAGTGAACAGGGAGTATAGGAGGGGACTGAGCACGCACCCCTGAGGGGCCCCCGTGTTGAGGATCAGCATGGCGGATGTGTTGTTACCTACCCTTACCACCTGGGGGCGGCCCGTGAGGAAGTCCAGGATCCAGTTGCAGAGGGAGGTGTTTAGTCCCAGGGTCCTTAGCTTAGTGATGAGCTTTGAGTGCACTGTGGTGCTGTAGTCAATGAATAGCATTCTCACATAGGTGTTCCTTTTGTCCAAGTGTAAAAGGGCAGTGTGGAGTGCAATAGAGATTGCATCATCTGTGGATCTGTTGGGGCGATATGCAAATTGGAGTGGTTCTAGGGTTTCTGGGATAATGGTGTTGATGTGAGCCATGACCAGCCTTTCAAAGCATTTCATGGCTACAGACGTGAGTGTTACTTTAGTGTTCTTGGGCACAGGGACTATGGTGGTCTGCTTGAAACATGTCAGTATTATAGACTCAGACAGGGAGATGTTGAAAATGTCAGTGAAGACACTTGCCAGTTGGTCAGCGCATGCTCGGAGTACACTTCCTGGTAATCTGTCTGGCCCTGCGGCCTTGTGAATGTTGACCTGTTTAAAGGTCTCACTCACATGGGCTGCGGAGAGCGTGATCACACAGTCGTCCGAAACAGCTGATGCTCTCATGCATGTTTCAGTGTTACTTGCCTCAAAGCGAGCATAGAAGTTATTTAGCTCGTCTGGTAGGCTCGTTCACTGGGCAGCTCTTGGCTGTGCTTCCCTTTGTAGTCTGTAATAGTGTACAAGCCCTGCCACAGCCGACGAGCGTCGGAGCTGGTGTAGTACGATTCGATCTTAGTCCTGTACTGATGCTTTGCCTGTTTGATGGTTTGTCGGAGGACATAGCGGGATTTCTTATAAGCTTGGGGGTTAGAGTCCCGCTCCTTGAAAGCGGCAGCTCTACCCTTTAGCGCAGTGCGAATGTTACCTGTAATCTATGGCTTCTGGTAGGAGGATAGAATTATGGTCAGATTTGCCAAACGGAGGGCGAGGGAGAGCTTTGTACACGTCTGGGCGAGGGAGAGCTGTGTGTGGAGTAAAGATGGTCTCGAGTTTTTTCCCTCTTGTTGCACATTTAACATGCTGATAGAAATGAGGTAAAACTGATTTAAGTTTCCCTGCATTAAAGTTCCCGGCCACTAGGAGCGCCGCCTCTGGATGAGCGTTTTCCTGTTTGCTTATGGAGGAATACAGCTCATTGAGTGCGGTTTTAGTGCCAGTATCGGTCTGTGGTGGTATATAGACAGCTACGAAAAATACAGATGAAAACTCTCTAGGTAGATAGTGTGGCCGACAGCTAATCAAGAGATACCTCAGGCGAGAAAAACCTTGAGACTTCCTTAGATATCGTGCACCAGCTGTTGTTTACAAATATGCTCCCGCCCCGTGTCTTACCAGGGGCTGCTGTTTTATCCTGACGATAGAGTGTATAACCCGCCAGCTGTATGTTATTAATGTTGTCGTTCAGCCATGACTCGGTGAAACATAAGATATTACAGTTTTTAATGTCCCGTTAGTAGGATCTACGAGCTTTCAGTTCGTCCCATTTATTTTCCAGCGATTGAACGTTAGCTAACAGTACTGATGGCAAAGGCAGATTAGCCACTTGTCACCTGATCCTCACAATCCTCCCCAATCTCTTTCCGCAAAATCGCCGTTTCTTTCTCCAGTGAATGACGGGGATGAGGGCCTGTTCGGGTGTTCGGAGTATATCCTTCCCGTCTGACTCATTAAAGAAAAATTATTCCATCCAATTCGAGGTGAGTAATCGCTGTTCTGATGTCCAGAAGCTCTTTTCGGCCATAAGAGACGGTAGCAGCAACATTATGTACAAAATAAGTTGCAAACAATGCGAAAAAAACGAACAAAACAGCACGGTTGGATAATAACCAATAAAACGGCAGCCATCCCCTCCGGCGCCTTCATTCCAGTGTGTACATGTGTGTGTGCGTGTTTCAGTACATGTGTGTGCATGCAGTATTAAAAGTAGTGTACCAGTCTGTATTTCTGTAGTGTGTTGGCCTCCCGGGTGAGCCAGGCCTCCACGGTGGCTCTTTTGCTCAGTAATGTGGGCTCCCTCAGCTGTCTGTCAGCAGGGGGCAGTGTGGCCAGGCTGGTCAACTGGGCTGCATGTGGGCGAAGAGAGGGAGAGGAAGAGGGGAAGGACAGGAGAGAGGGGGAGTGCAGCAAATCTCACATAAACACACCTGTCTTTTACTTTGCAGACCACACACACACAAACACACTGACACCCACTCACTCACCTACAAACCCACACGTCATTACGCCAAATAAAAGGTGAGGGCTGCTGGGGTTGATGACCCAGCGTGTTGTGACTAGGAGGGGGACCAGGGCAAGGCTGACTCACCCTGGATGCGGAGGCTCTCCTGGTACTGGATGATGAAGTACTCCTGGTTGTGCTGGAGCTTTCTCAGGTCGTTCTCTGTGTCCTGGGTCAGCAGGCGCAGCTCCTCGAATGCCTGGTTGATCTGCTGATACTTCTGGGACATGCTGTCCATCATCCCGCCCACTGGGGAGCTCGACTGCCAATCAGAGGGAGGAGAGAGAGGTGACAGGGCTGGGCCGGTAAACAACGCTGGCTTTGAGATGATTTGCAGGAACTAGCTAGTGTGGTGTTGAGCATTTCATCATCATTACATGGAGCAGAAAGACACACAAACTGACAGAACCTGAAATCGCCCTGTGCCTCTTTAACACAACCTCAATGACCCCTGCTTGTGTTATTCCACAGTAATCCCTAACGACCATAACCAGCAGTGATCACCACTGACTGAACATGTGAGACCGTGCAGAGGGAAATGCATTTCCTTATCGTGGGCA
>NC_036860.1:72280688-72311492 GCF_002910315.2 Salvelinus sp. IW2-2015
GAAGGAAGGAAGGAAGGAAGGAAGGAAGGAAGGAAGGAAGGAAGGAAGGAAGGAAGGAAGGAAGGAAGGAAGGAAGGAAGGAAGGAAGGAAGGAAAAAAGAAGAGGGATGGGTGGAGCAGATTTGAAGAGAGAGTGTATAGAGATATTAGAGAGTAGGGTGAGCAGATTTGAAGTGACATGGAAAATGTACAGAAGGTTTTCAATCAAAAGAGGAGAACATCAGTTTGAGTTGACTAAAAGTGAAAGAAGCTTCTTTGAGACAGATGATGTATCTGACTGACACTGCCACAGAGCGGTTGGACTGGTTGTGTTTGACAGCTGTAGTTGGGCAGTTTGTTTCGCTCTGGAGGAGCTGAGGGTCTAAACATTCTGCTCTGTGTTGAGTCAACAGCTGCATGAGGGAGCGGATCTGGGTCAAATACACATGTTAAATACCTTCTTCGCTTGGAGCAAAGTCAGCAGACTTCCTTCGCTTGGGGTTTGCATTATGTCATTGGTTCAATAGTACAAGACCAAGTAGCCTTAATTATGTGAAGCTCATATATTGGAACATATCGGACATATTTATTTGACTAAGGTCTGTAAGGTCAACAATAGACAATACAGGTTCCTTAGCTCTGAGAGAGAGTGTGTCAGTAATGTCTCTGTGTCTTTGTATGACACAATGTAGAAGGGAATTGAAAGCTCTTTATATAGTGTCCATAAGCTCCTCAATACATTTACACATACAGGTGTAGGATCTTAATTTAATCACTATTTTGTTGCTGAGAATTTGAGCTTCAGGATTGACATAAATTCACTGAAACCCAGCACTAACACATGGTTCTATTAACAGTATTGCACTTTTCATGTAACCTTATTTTGGCCAGGTAATAGTCTAAACACTGATCAAGCAACATTGTGGACTAAACGTTCAAATCCTGTCGCTGCAGACTTATTTTGCTGCAAAAATACTGGTCAAATTAAGATCCTACATTTGTACATAGATACGACCAGGAGACGGACAGAGAGAAACACAACAGAAAGTGGTAGGGGAAGACTTTGTGAAGAACAATACATGGTTATTTTTAAACGAATGATGTGGTACAGTATAGAACATGACCTTCATCTGAGCAACGAGATAGAGACAGAAATAGAGTGATAGAGAGAGAGCGAGAGAGAGCGAGAGAGAGCGAGAGAGAGAGCGAGAGCGAGAGCGAGAGCGAGAGAGAGAGAGAGAGAGAGAGAGAGAGAGAGAGCACCAGGTGAACAGAACACAGTAACTCTGTGACCTGGTGGGTGCCTCTGGGCATGACGCTAATATAATCAGCTTATGCTCCGACTCCCACAAAATCCACATCCCATTGGCTGCCATGCCCTGGCATGCCCTCATCACAACTTCAATCTTTAACCTTTTTCACTCATCCATCCCCCAATCCACTTACTGCTACATCACCCACCATTCACTACAACGACAAGCCTTTCAGTTGCTTTCAGTGTCTAAGTATTAAACCGGTATGTTGCGGTAAAGATGTAGGATCTTAATTTGATCACTCTTTTGTTGGAAATGTGGAAATGCAGATGAGCTTTGTGATTTACGGTTATTACCGGTTATATTAACAGTATTGCACCCTACTTTTGTCCAGCTAACAGCCTCACCACCGATCAAGCAACAGTATGGACTAAACATTCAAATCCTGTTGCTGCAGGATTATTTTGCTGTGACAATAAAGGTGAAATTAACATCCTACACCTGTAAGGTTGCCAAACAAAGAAAAAACGATTGTGAGAGCATGACAGATGGTTTAAATGCGTTCTGAGCTGGAGTGGCATAAGCTAGGAGGTGGATTTAAATGTAACAGAATGACCTCCGTCAGTCATCTCCGTCAGTCATCAGCAGGTGGCTATGAGCAGACTACTGTCAGCCGATCGAAGAGGAACCATACAGGAAGAGCTGTGAGCCTGTTCTACAGTGCTGTACCAGTCTATCCTGACCTGCTCTATACTAGTGTAGGACTGCCAGTCTGTACCACCCCATGCCCGCAACCACACACCCCGACACATAAACCACACAATGACACACTACTGTGCGCACGCACGCACGCACGCACGCGCGCACGCACGCACACACGCACACACGCACACACATGCACACACACGCACACATGCACACACACGCACACACACACACACGCACACACATCAATCATCATAGGAGCTGCTTTGTATCTGTGTCTGTGGTTGCTGGGAGTTGCCAGTAAGCAAACTCTGTCTAGCGATGGGTTACTGACAGACAGACAGACTGACAGAATTCATCAGCCTCTGTGACCTTACCAGGCGCCCGGGTTCCCACCATTAGCACCTTAGTTGTCAACTCCACCAGAGGGTTAAGATAATTCCCCTCGGTCTAGTACTTACCACAACAGCCAAACACAGCGGCACAATGAGATCTGAGGGGAAGTGAAAGTTGCTCCCTTTTGCTTTTTTCTTCTTCAGCAGTCACTCTTTATCATTGAAGTGAATCTTGAGACTCTTTTGTGAGCCACCCACTTATAACGACATTAACTGACACACAACCCCGGATCGCAGATATAGTGCACATTGACAGTTGACCCAATGAGAGATCTACACAGTGTAAAACAAACTGAAAGGAGAAGGTCACACTGCTTACCTCGTCTTCAGGTCTTTGCTACCATGTAATAGCAGGATATTATGAAGAGGAGCACCCCAAACCTGAGAGAGAGGGAGAGAGAAAGAGAAAGAGGAAGTGAGTATAACCTTGCTTGCTACTGAGGAAGTCGTCTTTTTTTCAAAAGGACCACAACATTGACAAAATCTGATCACCAAAGCATTTCATGATGCTGTTCACTGGTGGAGAGCTCCCGCAAACCTTAGCACCTCTATGCTTTTTCAAAGCCTCTTATTTTAACCCCAATGTCATTTAAGAAATCATAGTGGATAGCATACGTATTAACTTTATTTAGAATTTTTAAAGGATGGTGGGAGCTTGTGAATTTTTTTTTTTAGATTAAACTATACTAAAAATAATAACGTCACCAAATAACTGATTAAAACATACTATTTTGCAATGAAGGCCTACAGTAGCCTCAACAGCATTCTTGTAGGGTAGCACCACGGTGTAGCCGGAGGACAGCTAGCTTCCGTCCTCCTCTGGGTACATTGACTTCAATACAAAACCTAGGAGGCTCATGGCTTTCACCCCCTTCCATAGACTTACACAGTAATTATGACAACTTCCAGAGGACGTTCTCCAGCCTAGCAGAGCTCTTGCAGCATGAACTGACATGTTGTCGACCCAATCAAAGGATCAGAGAATTAATCTAGTACTGAAAGCACAATATACAGCTAGCTAGCACTGCAGGGCATAACATGTAGACTCAAAGAGAGAGACAGACAATAGTTGAACAGTTTTGAACAAATTCATTTCTTCCAAAATGTAGGAGAAGCAAGAGAGTGAGATTTCATAATTTTTTCCACTTTCAGTTTCACTTACTTAGCTAGCAAATGCAGCTAGCTAGTTTAGCCTACTCAAACAGAGAGATGCTATGTTAGCTAGCTGGCTATGACTATCCAACACTGGAACTCTTCCAAGTCAAGGTAAGCTTTTGGTTTTACAAATTACAAACACCGGGGCCCGCCGGTGTAACTGCTTACTGACTGTACACTGTAACGTCACTGCGTGATTGTAGCAAGGTTACTAACGCATTAGTTCTATTAGCTGTGTTACTTTAGCTAATATGGTGACAACGATGTAGGCTGTGTGTAGAAGTCATGGAAAGATTTTTTGGCCTGGTCACATACAGCTGATGTGCTGTGCATTGATGTCATTGATGAGAAGGAATACAACATGGCTGTTCTTTTTTTAATTTAACCTTTATTTAATAGGCAAATCAGTTATGAACATGACGGCCTACCCCGGCCAACGTTGGGCCAATTGTGCACCGCCCTATGGGACACCCAAACACGACCGGATGTGATGCAGCCTGGATTCGAACCAGGTACTGCAGTGATGCCTTTTGCACTGAGATGCAGTGTCTTAGACGACTGCGCCACTTGGGAGCACCACTTGATCGGTGAATGTGAACCGCGTTACGCATGATCAGGGCTGTATTCATTTTGCCGATTCTGTTGAGAAACGTTTCTTAAACTAAACAAAACGGGGATAAACATACCAGAATTTGTCCAATAAAAATTCTCATTTGCAACTTTTGGACTAATGATTACACCCTATCAGCTAGATGGAGGCAAGCGTGTGTAAGGCTGTATTGAATGTGTCGCTGTCTGTCCATGTGTCACTGTGTGTCACCTTAACATTTTCTCCCGACCTGTGTGCACCTACGTTGTAAACCTTCATTCATAGGCTAGGTTGTAGCAACCTTCATGACGGGTACAGGGAAAATTCAAGTATCATGTAGTAGCCTAAACCTATCTCTGTTACATTGAACTGGGTGAATGGAATATGAATGAGAGTCATCCAATATGCTGTAATAGAAATAAGGACATGCTCATGAGAAATAAAAATTGTCCTCTGTCATCTTAAACGACACTGACAGCCACTGTCCCACACATATTTTCAATCTTGTCAAACACGTTGAATTTATATGCCACCAACAATAGTTAGTAGGCTAATGGCCCCACGTATACCCAGAGACTACTGAGGGGCTGAGGGGGGCTGAGGGGTACGGGTTAGGAGGAGCCTGCTGAGGCGATAGGGTTAGGAGAAGAGGAGCAGAGAGTCAGACCATGATTGATTAGAGAGATAACTCTTTCCTCTGGTTGGACCAGGAAGAAGGAGATCATCAGGACACCACATGCTGTTGCTGTCCAGAGGCTCCAAACAAAACATTCACATATTATCTTGATTTCTGTCTGGATCTCCTTCCACTGTCAAACACTCTCCTTTCATGTCTCCCTCCTTGTTTCTGCTCTCTAACTCCTCCTCTCTCTCTACAAATGGCAGCCTGATGACTTCACCAGTCGTAGTGTTTAGTGCCTGGCAGACGTGGTGTTGGAGGAAGGCTGCAAACATACAGACAAACAGACATGTGACCACCATAACCTACACTGCCCCTAACCTATTTCAGGCTTACTGCGCTGACTCAGGCCTGCTGTGCTCTGTTGTGCACGTACTGCAGCCGCACTGTGTCAGTCCACCACCTATCTAAGTACCTTTCCTTTCACCTGGCTCTCAGACCACAACACTACCCTGGCAGACTGTCTCATGGCTCCAATTGAACAGGAAAAAATGGAGGAGAGAAAAAGGGAGCGAATGACAGAAAGGGCAATAAATCAGCCAAATGGTCAATGAGGCGTGAAACAAGCTACATCCTGGTTCTTCACCTGTGACACATGACCCATGTGTCAGTCAGAGGTAAGACAGAGATCAGAAGTGACACCAAGGGAACCTACGTCGTTGGTCTGTTCAACACACACATACAGTATATACAACACCTATCATACATGAGCTCAAAACATTTCATATTAAGGATGTCAAATGTACAGTGACTTTAAAATTCAACTCCCAGGCTTATGTACCTTCACATTCCTTAGATTCAAATAACCAGTCCAGGAGCCAAGAGTTAATAATGCTCAAATATGTACAAGACTGGAAGTCTTTCCATCAAGTTCATGTTGTTATGGGGCAACAAGCCACCTGGTCTCAGAGAAAGAAGTATAATACTATACATCCTCGAAGATAAGTTGTGTCATCCAATTTGTATGCTATTGTACGACCAGGTAAGACGTATGATACGATATGTCCACTAATTCGTATGATATTGTATGACCGCTATTCCATTCATAATATAACCTAACGTAAAGTAACATATCACACGAAATGGAGTGTCACAGATTTACATACAGAATAATACGAATTGTCCTGAGACCACGTTGATCAAGAGCAACTATTAGCCTTTTACTGCAGTGGGTTGAATCAGGGTCACACAGTTTCTTGGTAGTCTGAAACAAATCTACTTTGAAATAGAAGTAGACACCTCACACACACATGGTTATGGGCTTAAAAAAAGAAGACACCTGTACCATGTCAGATATAGAGTTGACATGTATTAAATCTTGAGTTTGCGTCCCAATAATACACTTTATATGCATCACAGAAGACTGAAATATAACAACACAGTTTGACATAGGAACACCCTTTTTCTTACAATAATGTTTCTTAATTATGAAATGATGAAAAATACGAATAACATTCCAACCATGAGGCCACTAAAGGGTGATTTGGTCAGTTGACTGCAGGACTCCGACAATAGGAAGCACTGGTTATGGAGGTGACAGATAGCGTGATGATGATGCATCATAGGTCAACCCCAGTGAACTCACTTAATGGCCCCGAAAAGACCTCCATCTAATCTCAAACAGTACAATATTATCCTCTGTTAGTCAAGAAAGTACATTACTGTCTGACAGAATAGACACATTGAGAGATATTACTGATATCAGACAATGTGTTCAGTTAGCAAAGGCTGACCAACCCAGATGGATATCTGCAGCACAGACACAGGGCCACACACACACTTTCACAATCCACACGTACGCACACAAACACACGCAGTAGCAGCCCTATGCTTTAGTCAAGTACAAGCCTCGGTTGTCTCATCTTTACCTTGGCCTTCCCTTCAAAGACCGACTGACCGTCCAGACCGCAGCCCTCGTGTTTCATCTTTATTACTTCTAAAGATGAAAAAGACATTGGCTACTTCACCCAAATCATTCTCACGCACAGACACTCAGCCCAGTGCCATTCTGACTAGATTTATTATACACAGACCGCAGTAGAAATGGAGAAAAAAAGACACAAATATGTACAGAGACAAGCAAAGAAGACCAATTGCAATTACAGGAAAACGCAATCATATTTTTTGTAATTATTTTTTTAATTTCACCTTTATATAACCAGGTAGGCCAGTTGAGAACAAGTTCTCATTTACAACTGCGACCTGGCCAAGATAAAGCAAAGCAGTGTGACAAAAACAACAACACAGAGTTACACATGGGATAAACAAACGTACAGTCAATAACACAATAGAAAAATTGGTATACAGTGTGTGCAAATGAAGTAAGGAGGTAAGGCAATAAATAGGCCAATAGTGGCAAAGTAATTTACACTAGAGTGATATATGTGCAGATGAGGATGTGCAAGTAGAAATACTGGTGTGCAAAAGAGCAGAAAAACAAAAACAAATATGGGGATGAGGTAGGTAGTTGGTTGGATGGGCTATTTACAGATGGACTGTGTACAGCTGCAGCGATCGGTAAGCTGCTCTGACAGCTGATGCTTAAAGTTATTGAGGGAGATATAAGTCTCCAACTTCAGTGATTTTTGCAATTCGTTCCAGTCATTGGCAGCAGAGAACTGGAAGGAAAGGCTGCCAAAGCAGGTGTTGGCTTTGGGGGTGACCAGTGAAATATACCTGCTGGAGCGCGTGCTACGGGTGGGTGTTGCTATGGTGACCAGTGAGCTGATATAAGGTGGAGATTTACCTAGCAAAGACTTATAGATGTCCTGGAGCCAGTGGGTTTGGTGACGAATATGAAGCGAGGGCCAGCCAACGAGAGCATACAGGTCGCAGTGGTGGGTAGTATATGGGGCTTTGAGGACAAAACGAATGGCACTGTGATAGACTGCATCCAATTTGCTGAGTAGAGTGTTGGAGGCTATTTTGTAAATGACATCGCCGAAGTCGAGGATCGGTAGGTGAGTCAGTTTTACGAGGGAATGTTTGGCAGCGTGAGTGAAGGAGGCTTTGTTGCAAAATAGGAAGCCGATTCTAGATGTCATTTTGGATTGGAGATGTTTGATGTGAGTCTGGAAGGAGAGTTTACAGTCTAACCAGACAACTAGGTATTTGTAGTTGTCCACATATTCTAAGTCAGAACCGTCCAGAGTAGTGATGCTAGTCAGCTGTGCGGGTGCGGGCAGCGATCGGTTGAAGAGCATACATTTCGTCTTACTAGCATTTAAGAGCAGTTGGAGGCCACAGAAGGAGTGTTGTATGGCGTTGAAGCTCATTTGGAGGTTTGTTAACACAGTGTCCAAAGAAGGGCCTCCACCCAGCTGGATGTGGTCCTTCACAACTAAGAGTACCGCCAGCCTTGTTTGGGTTTGTGTGTTGGAATGTCAGTGTACTATATGGTAGAGCTGAGAGTAGGCACATAGAGTTTACTTTCATACTGTTAATTGTGTAAAACATGTCCAGGAACCAGACATTTGTACCTGAGAAATACTTTGGATAGAAGCACCTAGGAGACTTGGAGGGGGAAGGAAGTGCCCCCAGGCCCATGTCTGTTTTACAACTCTTTGGCTTCCAGTTCCTATACGAGGAGATCATGTCCTTTCTGTTTGTGATATTCCAAGCTGTTCTCCCAGTGATTGCTACAGAGGAAATCAATTCACAGTGAATTAGGAAGTCAAGACAGCTGGATTAGAAAAAACGATTTCCTGTTCAAAGCCAACAGAAAATGAGAACGGAGAGTGTCAGTCAGTCAGTCAGTCAGTCAGTCAGTCAGTCAGGGAGCTGAAACACCTGCCCTTACTTTACGAAACAGACGCAGAGACAAGGTGTTACAATACTGGCCCTATTTACTGTACATTTGCTGAGTGACCCCCCCACTCATAAAGAGAATCATCTCCATTCATAAATAAATAGAACTCTGAGATAGTAAACTAAAAGACATGGTGGCTGATGGTCCAGTTACTGCACAACAAAGCATATGCTCTCTCTCTTGTTTTGACTCTAAATCTACAGCATTTCATTTCACTGATAAACCAGCACCTGGTAATTCCTGCTGCTATTTTTAAATGCTAACAGCCAGCCAGCCAGCCAGCCAGCCAGCCAGCCAGCCAGCCAGCCAGCCAGAGCTTTAAAAAAATATATTGAATACAGAAAAAAAAGACAGCCAGGCTTCTCACTCAACTGCTTCGTCTCAGATGGGTCAAAGTGCCCCCTGGGAGAAGAGAGGGGGGAAAAGTCTCACTGAGAACATCATCTGTACTTGACAGACAACGGGATTACACACTTCTCCTTTTCTTTGATGGCAGACACTGTGTGTCTTCAACCCTGTCAGTAAGAAAAGGAGAGGGAAACACACTGTGTGTCTTCAAACCTGTCAGTAAGAAAAGGAGAGGAAAGCACACTGTGTTCTTCAACCTGTCAGTAAGAAAAGGAGAGGAAAGCACACTGTGTCTTCAAACCTGTCAGTAAGAAAAGGAGAGGGAAACACACTGTGTGTCTTCAAACCTGTCAGTAAGAAAAGGAGAGGGAAACACACTGTGTGTCTTCAAACCTGTCAGTAAGAAAAGGAGAGGAAAGCACACTGTGTCTTCAAACCTGTCAGTAAGAAAAGGAGAGGAAAGCACACTGTGTCTTCAAACCTGTCAGTAAGAAAGGAGAGGAAAGCACACTGTGTCTTCAAACCTGTCAGTAAGAAAAGGAGAGGGAAACACACTGTGTCTTCAAACCTGTCAGGAAGAAAAGGAGAGGGAAACACACAGTGTGTCTTCAAACCTGTCAGTAAGAAAAGGAGAGGAAAGCACACTGTGTGCTTCAAACCTGTCAGTAAGAAAAGGAGAGGGAAACACACTGTGTCTTCAAACCTGTCAGTAAGAAAAGGAGAGGGAAACACACAGTGTGTCTTCAAACCTGTCAGTAAGAAAAGGAGAGAAAGCACACTGTGTCTTCAAACTTGTCAGTAAGAAAAGGAGAGGAAAGCACACTGTGTCTTCAAACCTGTCAGTAAGAAAAGGAGAGGAAAGCACACTGTGTCTTCAAACCTGTCAGTAAGAAAAGGAGAGAGGAAACACACAGTGTGTCTTCAAACCTGTCAGTAAGAAAAGGAGAGGGAAGCACACTGTGTGTCTTCAAACCTGTCAGAGAAGAAAAAGGAGAGGAAAGCACACAGTTGTGACGGCATCAACCATCACTCTCCCGAGCTCAGTCTCAGTGACTCCACTGGAACCACTATGTACCTCTGGTTCGTTGTGTATGGCCCACCACCATAGGTGATAGAACCACAATGGGTTGGCCTATTATCCTCTGCAGTGTGTTACTGTGTCTGTCTACAACCCTGTAGTGATAGGAGTATTAACAGAGAGAGAGTAAGTCGAGGCTACAAATAGGAGTTAGTCCTTAACCTTGAGGGGTCTCTCTATTCCACTCTCTCCACTGGACACTCTGGTGTGTGTGTGTGTGGTGTGTGTGTGTGTGTGTGTGTGTGTGTGTGTGTTGTGTGTGTGTGTGTGTGTGTGTGTGTGGTGTTGTGTGTGTGTGTGTGTGTGTGTGTGTGTGTGTGTGTGTGTGGTGTGTGTGTGGTGTGTGTGGGTGTGGTGTGTGTGCCTTTGTGCATCTCCAAATTGCAACTCCAGGATGTCGAACAAGATCTCCAGTAAATCTATAAATATCTCAAATCATGTTCCAAATTGTACAGAATGAAAATTAAAGCAAGAGTTGGGGCTCTTTTTACAAGAAGTCTATGTCACCCACTCTTTCCTCTTAGGAGAAACAGTATTTCACTTTCACAAGTACTTCCTGTTAGGTACTTATATGGGAAACTGCCGCACCACCAACCATGTGAAACTCACAGCTTCTTAGTTCGTGATGACACCTACTACCGAAACTAAACAACACACAAATCAACCAAGTGGGACTTGTCATTATAAGATTGTTGACCAAGAACATTATAAATTCAAGTGAGTCGTGTGACTGCAAATAGAAGCACATTTACTCGACTACAGAAAGCAGAAGACACATCAATGATTTACCTCAAATATCCAGGTTCTCCAACCTAAATCAACCCTACTACAGTACAAAAAATTCAAACGTTAAATATGTTAATGGTTTGGAGATGCTTAATGTGAGTCTGGAAGGAGAGTTACAGTCTAACCAGACACCTAGGTATTTGTAGTTGTCCACATATTCTAAGTGCAGAACCGTCCAGAGTAGTGATTTTAGACGGGCGGGCAGGTGCAGGCAGCGGACGGTTGAAGAGGCATGCATTTAATTTTACTTAGATTTAAGAGCAGTTGAGGCCACGGAAGGAGAGTTGTATGGCATTGAAGCTCATCTGGAGATTTGTAACACAGTGTTCAAAGAAAGGCCAGAAGTTAACAGAAAAAAAAGCACTTTTAAAGAATAACCAGGCATCCTCTACTGACGGGATGAGGTCAATATCCTTCCAGGGTACCCGGGCCAGGTCGATTAGAAAGGCCTGCTCACTGAAGTGTTTTAGGGAGAGTTTGACAGTGATGAGGGGTGGTCTTTTGACCGCGGACCCATTACGGACGCAGGCAATGAGGCAGTGATCGCTGAGATCCTGGTTGAAGACAGCAGAGGTGTATTTAGAGGGCAGGTTGGTCAGGATGATATCTATGATGGTGCCCGTATTTACGGATTTAGGATTGTACCTGGTATGTTCATTGATTATTTGTGTGAGATTGAGGGCATCTAGCTTAGATTGTAGGACGGCCGGGGTGTTAAGCATATCCCAGGTTAGGTTACCTAACAGTACAAACTCTGAAGATAAATGGGGGGCAATCAATTCACATATGGTGTCCAGGGCACAGCTGGGGGCTGAGGGGGGTCTATAACAAGCGGCAACAGTGAGAGACTTATTTCTGGAAAGGTGGACTTTTAAAAGTAGAAGCTCAAACTGTTTGGGCACAGACCTGGATAGCATGACAGAACTCTGCAGGCTGTCTCTGCAGTAGATTGCAACTCCACCCCCTTTGGCAGTTCTATCTTGGCGGAAAATGTTGTAGTTGGGGATGGCAATGTCAGAATTTTTGGTTGCCTTCCTAAGCCAGGATTCAGGCACGGCAAGGACATCAGGGTTGGCGGAGTGTGCTAAAGCAGTGAATAAAACAAACTCAGGGAGGAGGCTTCTGATGTTAACATGCATGAAACCAAGGCTTTTACGGTTTCAGAAGTCAACAAATGATAACGCATGGGGAATAGGAGTGGAACTGGGGACTACAGGGTTAACCTCTACATGACCAGAGGAACAGAGGGGTAGGATAAGGGTACGGCTAAAGGCTATAAGAACTGGTCGTCTAGTGCGTTGGGGATGGAGAATAAAAGGAGCAGATTTCTGGGCGTGGTAGAATAGATTCAGGGCATAATGTACAGACAATGATATGGTAGGATGTGAGTACAGTGGAGGTAAACCTAGACGTTGAGTGATGATGAGAGAGGTTTCGTCTCTGGAGGCACCAGTTAAGCCAGGTGAGGTCTCCGCATGGGTGTGGGGTGGGACAAAAGAGCTACCTAAGGCATGTTGAGCGGGACTGAGGGCTCTACAGTGAAATAAAACAATAAGAACCAGCCAAGACAGCAGTAGACTGTAACGGTTCTCATGGGCTGAAGGAGTCGACCAAGGTGCAGCGTGGTACATGTTCATGATATTTATTTAACTCAGAACACTAAGACAAACTAACAAAAATAGACCAACACGAAACAGTTGTGTCTGGAGCAGACACAAAGACAGAAAACAACTACCCACAAAACACAGGTGGGTAAAGGCTACCTAAGTATGGTTCTCAATCAGAGACAACGATAGACAGCTGCCTCTGATTGAGAACCACACCCGGCCAAACACATAGAAATGGAAAATATAGAACAAAAACATAGAATGTCCACCCCAACTCACGCCCTGACCAACCAAAATAGAGACATAAAAAGGATCTCTAAGGTCAGGGCGTGACATAGACGAGGCATTTTGACATAGAGAGAGGCATAAAGCAATCACAGGTGTTGATCAGGAGAGCTAAGACAACAATGGGACAACATACAGGACCTGAGTTCGAGGCTGGGGGCCGATAGGTAAACAAAATGAGGTACCGTGTTATTGAAACAGTCCAGGGGGCATCAGCTGTGTAGCCGAGTGATCAAAGGGTCAAAAGAGCAGCAATAGGGGGAACTCCTAAAGATAAATGGTATACAGATATTGGATCTTAATTTGTCTCACTGCAGGAAAATAATCCTGCAGCAACAGGAAATGTAAACTATTGTGTGGATTATAAATAATGGACACTTTTGTAGGGGCTGATACATTTCAGTTAGGGAAAATCAAGTCTGTAATTTTAAAGTGGGAATTACAAACTTTAGAAGCCTTTTAAACATTGAACAAGTTTGCATTAAAATGTCCTGCAACAGGGTGATCAAATTAACATCCTACACCTGTAGGGACTTACTGTTCTTATTGACTGACTGTCTGGACTGACTGCACACCCTACACAGGCTGGCAGGCTGTTAGGTAAATCTTCATGAACATCATACAAGCTGTAGGACTGCGACAACACTGCCCTCCCTGCCTGCCTCTGACAGCCTCTGCACTGCGGCTGGCTGTGTCAACCCCTCACCTCCCCCACTCACTCTCTCCCCACTCAATTCAATTCTCTCTCTTCTCTCTCACACAGTCTTTCTCACCTCGTCCACCCCCCCCCCCCTCTTTCTCCTCCCCCACTCAATTCAATGCAAAGGGCTTTATTGGCAAGAGACACATAAACTCAGCAAAAAAAGAAACGTCCCCCCACTGTCAACTGCGTTTATTTTCAGCAAACTTAACATGTGTAAATATTTGTATGAACATAACAAGATTCAATAACTGAGACATAAACTGAACAAGTTCCACAGACATGTGACTAACAGAAATTGAATAATGTGTCCCTGAACAAAGGGGGCGTCAAAATCAAAAGTAACAGTCAGTATCTGGTGTGGCCACCAGCTGCATTAAGTACTGCAGTGCATCTCCTCCTCATGGACTGCACCAGATTTGCCAGTTCTTGCTGTGAGATGTTACCCCACTCTTCCAACAAGGCACCTGCAAGTTCCCGGACATTTCTGGGGGGGAATGGCCCTAGCCCTCACCCTCCGATCAAACAGGTCCCAGACGTGCTCAATGGGATTGAGATCCGGGCTCTTCGCTGGCCATGGCAGAACATTGACATTCCTGTCTTGCAGGTAATCACGCACAGAACGAGCAGTATGGCTGGTGGCATTGTCATGCTGGAGGGTCATGTCAGGATGAGCCTGCAGGAAGGGTACCACATGAGGGAGAAGGATGTCTTCCCTGTAACGCACAGCGTTGAGATTGCCTGTATTAACAACAAGCTCAGGCCGATGATGCTGTGACACACCGCCCCAGACCATGACAGACCCTCCACCTCCAAATCGATCCCGCTCCAGAGTACAGGCCTCGGTGTAACACTCATTTCTTTGATGATAAACGTGACTCCAACCATCACCCCTGGTGAGACAAAACCGCAACTCGTCAGTGAAGAGCACTTTTTGCCAGTCCTGTCTGGTCCAGCGACGGTGGGTTTGTACCTATAGATGACGTTGTTCCCGGTGATGTCTGGTGAGGACCTGCCTTACAACAGGCCTACAACCCCTCAGTCCAGCCTCTCTCAGCCTATTGCGAACAGTCTGAGCACTGATGGAGGGATTGTGTGTTCCTGGTGTAACTCGGGCAGTTATTGTTGCCATCCTGGGGGTGGGGTCTTAAGGGAGGTGGGGTCTTAAGGGAGGGTCCCAGGCAGATATAGGCAACTGGGAAACCTTGGACCGTCAAGAGAGTGCAATGGTTAGGATATAACACCGTAGAAATGTTGTGTTGACCTCCACTGTAACCCCTCACATCATGACATCACAGCAGACCACTCGGTCTAGTAGAGTCCTGCCTGGCTGGCTGCAAACATTAGGCATGGACAAAGTGCAGCTTGCTTGTTAACAAATCAACTCGCCAGTAGATAGGAAGCAAAACACAGAATGTGAAACTCCCAGTAAAGACCAGACCAGCGAGGATAGATTCCAGCCAAGGCCATCCAGTGGACTGGACAGAGAGACTAGCCTCCATAGAGACTGTGAACAGGCTCATGTCAGGGACACTGCATTGGACTTTACGGGTTGTATTGTGGTAGCTACAGTAGACGTTCCGATGATCATCTCTGCTGTACCCCAGAGGAGAACACATGACTGGGTCTGTGAGGTGTCGAGAGGGAAAGAGGAGGGAGGAGACCGGGACAAAAGAAGCCCTTTGTGCCTCCCAGTTGCAGCCCAGAGGGGATGACACTACAGTCGTGACAGGAACATCATCCTTCCATCAACCCAACCCTCCTCCCACCACCATATTTACTGTATACAGTAGACTCAACATGACATGACTCAGCAGTTCACTACCAAGTGAAGCAGGGACCCTGGGCATCTTTCTTTTGGTGTTTTTCAGAGTCAGTAGAAAGGCCTCTTTAGTGTCTTAAGTTTTTTAAACTGTGACCTTAATTGCCTACCGTCTGTAAGATGTTAGTGTCTTGACGACCGTTCCACAGGTGCATGTTCATTAATTGTTTATGGTTCATTGAACAAGCATGGGAAACAGTGTTTAAACCCTTTACGATGAAGATTTGTGAAGTTATTTGGATTTTTACGAATTATCTTTGAAAGACAGGATCCTGAAAAAGGGACGTTTCTTTTTTTTGCTGTGTTTGTGTTTAGGCTATACTTTAGGTGGGTTCTGGTGATGGCTGTTTCTGGGTATAATGTGTATGTGGGGGCGTGTGTGTGTCTGCTTGCATGCGTGTGCGTTCACACATGCTCATCCCTCCATGTGCACATTTGCATCCAGCTGTGGGTTGGGTAGATTTAGATTTGAATTAATAATAAGGGCAGACAAATCCCCCCTGGGAGTCCAACATGTAGCGGGACATCACATCATGGTCTAGTCTCTCTGCCCTATGGTTTATCCCTCCTCTCCCAGCAGCACCACTGTCTGCCAGTTCCTGTGTGTTCTTCACAGCCCCGCTGCACAGCAGGACACTCCACTAACACATCCACACAACACATCCTAAGGGTAGCAACATGAATGCTGCTGCCATGCTATGTTGTTGTCTTAGGTCTCTCTTGTCGTGATGTGTGTTTTGTCCTATATATTTATTTGATTTGATATTTTTAATCCCAGCCCCTGTCCCCGCAGGAGGACTTTTGCCTTTTGGTAGGCCGCCATTGTAAATAAGAATGTGTTCTTAACTGACTTGCCTAGTTAAATAAAGGTTAAATAAAACAATTAAACAGTTGATTGGCGCGTGGCTACTGTATAATTTTTACATTTAAAAAATGTATTTGGGTTTGTATGTTTGTTTGTGTGTGTGCAAGTCTGCAGAGGACATTGGTCTAAATGAGCATGGCTAAAAGGGTCATCGTGGTCACATGTTTGTCATTAACTTCATGACAAACTTGTGACCTCCATGCAGGCCCAGGGCTCCTCTTGAAGAACAGAGTGTGAGGGTGGTTACGAGACACACACACACACACACACACACACACACAAAGCTTTATTCATACTGAACATAACAACAGCTCTTCATAGAGAGGTCGATGTAACCATCAAAGCATTTGTCACCATCTGATGGGAGCAGGGATACTGAGGGCTACTGAGTGAAGCAGGAGAGAGGGCAGTGCTCTGTAAAGCGGGACAGCCACATGTTGACACGCTAACGAATCGCATAACGAAGGGTATTCAACAGGGGAGGTTCCAAGGCCTGTCTCTGGGCCCTTTACGGCCGGGGCCTGATAGAATCATTACGCTGTTCGGAGCAGGAACAATGGAGGGACACAGAGGGCTTTGATCATGAGACCGACTCAAGGGAGATGGATGGGGAGTGTGGCTCAGAGGACCCCTCGTGAACCGCCCCGGGGAGGGACGAGTGTGGAAAGGACGAAGGATAACGGATTGCAGGATGACTGGTTTATGCATCCCCACTTCTCCAAACTTTATAACCTTCTGAGATGGAAAGGGGAACTAAGGGAGAAAACCTGTTATAAAAGGCAGTGTAACTGTGGTAACTAACTCAGAAGGTGAGTGCTCTGCACATGGGTCGACTGACTCCCACTACCACTTAGCCCCATCGATCAGGTGCGTCACACACACACGTTGCTAAGGAGAAGTCGGCTAAGTGAACCTGTTGCACTCCGCTGGCGAACACACGCCGCCAGATTGAAAGGCCCAACGCTACCTACTGAGAGGAGGCAAGAGAAAAGACATGAGTGATGTCATTACTATCTATCCAGCTGTAGAATACTAATACGCCGGCAGTCAATATTAGAACATCTACCCTCTGTAGTGCACTACCAGTGTCAATGGCAGCAGCAGTACACAAGTACACACACAAACACACACACACACAGTCTTGACCCATGGACAGATCCCATTGTATTGTTGCAAAATGGGGAAGATGATAACCCCCCCCCCCCCACCACAGTGCTAGTCAGTACAGCCTTGGAGTTGAGAACACCTGCTAGCTGTGATTATGGGGCGAAGAGAAAGGAGGAAAGACACACAGACATTACGCACACTCACACACAACAAGCACACACAGAGTAGACAGGCTCTCACTGTGAATAAGCCTCATTCTAACTGACATTTTCACACAGCAGCCAGAGACTCAAAATGTGTGGTATTATTTGGATCCTGAGAACCAGATAGGCCAGACAGCACTSCGCCTCTTTCGTCACCCACACCCCCTTTTACATCCCCTCAGTGGGATACAGAGAGAAGAGGCTGTCTTGGATGTTTGAACRAAAGGAAGAGCGCACATACAAAAGAAACACACGCCCTAAATGCCCACCATACTGTATGTCAATATTGATGACAGTCAAAATGAGACACGGTGAAATGCTCATGGGTGTTACTTGTGTGTGTCAAAATGACTGCTATCTATTGTAGGCTACAGGACTGTCAGTCTATCTCGCTCCGTCTGAGAGTCTAGCAGTAATAATGTCCTCCTGACTGGTTCTATAGGGAAAGGGGGGATACCTAGTCAGCTGTACAACTGAACGCATTCAACTGAAACGTGTCTTCCGCATTTAACCCAACCTGGGAATACTGAGTGGTGGGAAATGCCTGAGTTTCACTCTATCTGGGAAATTGAGCTCCTTCTTCACAAGTTGGGCATTGTGGCTAAACCCAAAGACCAACCCACACAGCGTGGCAGAGAAGAGAGAGATGTCAATCCGAGAAAAAGGTGCTTGGGTTTTAGTTTGATTAGTAAACAAAAAGCATCTCAACCTCAGCACACATTCTTGACAACCCAACTTTTTGTTTCTGGTTCTACATTCGTCACTGTCCTAGAAATAGAAATACACAGCTAAACCTGGACGACCAGCCCAACCAGAAGTGAAGCCAGATCCCGACATAGCTCATCGGCAGCACTTCTATTTAGATACCAAAGGGCCTATTTCTATACTGTAACTCTGTAGCGGGCGTGACGGGAGCAGCACGCATAGATGGCAATTGAAAGGCATTCTCTGACTACACCGATCCATGGACAGCCTCAGACTACGCGTCTCGACACAGCACAGAGGCCTCGGCTCTCTAAAGGAATATAAGCCTGTGTGTGTGTGTGTGTGTGTGTGTGTGTGTGTGTGTGTGTGTGTGTGTGTGCGCGCGCACACTTCTCCTCCCCACCTCTTATAGAGCACCAGAGGCTGGAAAGCTGTTACTTCCATGTCAGTGGCTGGGACATTAGGAGACTGCAGAGTGATGGAAGGGGAGGGCAGGGCAACAAGTAGAAAGCAGAATCAATCAAAGCACACAGCTCCCAGCTCTCAGCCTGCATGGGAAAAGACCTGTGGCCACATATATGGGTGATCAAACACAGTCCGCCATTGACAACTGCTCAATGCAGTCATGCTGATGTGGTTACCTACTTAGGCTTCATTTACACAGGCAGCCCAGTTCAGATATGTTGCCCAATTATTAGCAAAAGAGCTGATCTGATTGATTAAAAGACCAATTAGTGGGAAAATATCAGAATTGGGCTGCCTGTGTAAACGCAGCCATAATGGCAAGAATAATTCTGAATTGTGGATTGTCTGAGCGCCCACTAGACGAAAGAACACAACACAGCCTAAGGGCTAGTCATACACAGCTGTCGTAATAAATGTTGCTTCTGCAAGACTATGGTCTAGAAGAGGTATTCCTGTACCCCCAGGGGTACGCGCAATGTCGTTGGGGGTACGGAAAATAAAAAATTCATTAAATTTAATATATATATATATATTTTTTTTTTCCCCACATTTTCAAACAGTCCATTTCTATTTTCTAACGGGGCTATACATTTGGGTGAGTTTTTTTCCCCTCCCTCACCTGAGTAGCCTCGTTTCAGTGGCAAAAATCAAATCAAACCATCTAGTGTTCAGCGAAAAAACAACACAATGTCAAATACAGGTAGACTAGTTAAATAATTAACATCCAATCACATTAACCGTTACTCTCTCACGGGAATTCCACTAACGGTCCATATGTAGCCAAACTTAGCTGCTGCTCATTCAGTTTGCTCGAAAATGGATAAATGGTTAAAAAAAGTAGAAACATATACCATAGAGACACATACCAGCTCTACTGGTAGTACTGCTACTACCAGCAGTACTAAACCTGCACCTGTCGACGACACAAGTTGTTCTGCTTCCACGAGGACATCCAATGCTAGCATCAGTAATTCTACATTTGTTGTTAGCTCAGCCAGCATGGACACTAACAGTTGTGAATCTGATTCAGCCGAAGAGCTGGTAAATGTCCGTTACGTTTACGGGGGGTCAATTAAGGAAGACATCCTCTTCTGCAAACCGCTGGAAACCAGGACAACAGGAGAGGATATTTTTAAAGTACTGGACAGCTTTGTGACATCAAATGGAATTTGGTAGTCAAGATGTGTTGGTATCTGTATTGATGGGGCAAAAGCCATGACAGGGAGACATAGTGGAGTGGTAACGCACGTGCAAGCAGTTGCTCCCGACGCCACTTGGGTACACTGCAGCATCCACCGAGAGGCTCTTGCTGCCAAGGGAATGCCTGACAGCTTGAAAGACGTTTTGGACACTACAGTGAAAATGGTTAACTTTGTTAAAGCAAGGCCCCTGAACTCTCGTGTATTTTCTGCACTGTGCAATGATATGGGCAGCGACCATGTAACACTTTTACAACATACAGAAGTGCGCTGGTTATCAAGGGACAAAGTATTGACAGGTTTTTTTTAAATTGAGAGACGAGCTTAAAGTTTTCTTTACTGACCATCATTTTCACTTGTCTGACCGCTTACATGATGACGAATTTCTCACACGACTGGCCTATCTGGGTGATGTTTTTTCTCGCCTGAATGATCCGAATCTAGGATTACAGGGACTCTCCGCAACTATATTCAATGTGCGGGACAAAATTGAGGCTATTATTAAGAAGTTGGAGCTCTTCTCTGTCTGCATTAACAAGGACAACACACAGATTTTTCCATCGTTGTATGATTTTCTGAGTGCAAATGATCTCAAGCTTACGGACAATGTCAAATGTGATATAGCGAAGCACCCGAGTGAGTTGGGTGTGCAATTACGCAGGTACTTTCCTGAAATGGATGACACAGACAACTGAACTCATTATCCCTTTCATGCCCTGCCTCCAGTCCACTTACCGATATCTGAACAAGAGAGCTTCATCGAAATTGCAACAAGCGGTTCTGTGAAAATTGAATTTAATCAGAAGCCTCAGGGCAGCGCTCAGAGTATCCTGCCTTGGCAAATCACACTGTTAAGACACTGATGCCCTTTGCAACGATGTACCTATGTGAGAATGGATTCCCGTTCCTCACTAGCATGAAAACTAAATACAGGCAGACTGTGTGTGGAAAATGACTTAAGACTGATACTCTCTCCAATACAACCCAACATTGCAGAGTTATGTGCATCCTTTCAAGCACACCCTTCTCGTTAACATGTGGTGAGTTATTCACAATTTTTGATGAACATATAAAGTTTTATATGTAAGATGGCTAAATAAAGAGCAAAATTATTGATTGCTATTATATTATTATTTGTGCCCTGGTCCTATAAGAGCCCTTTGTCACTTCCCACAAGCTGTGTTGTGACAAAAACTCACATTCATTCTTATGTTTAATACATGTTTCGTATAGTGTGTGTGTGTGGCAGGCTTACAAAGATGGCAAAAAACATTTGAGAGTGCGCTGACCCTGGTGCTAGAGGGGGTACGCAGCTGGAGGGTGAATGTTTGAATGGGTACGGGACTATAAAAAGTTTGGAAACCACTGTTCTAGAAGAATATTGCACCATAAACATGTCATTACCGTAGCTCTGCGGCTTTGTCCGATGAATGATGCTTTAGTTCACAGTGAGCGGACCAGATATTTCTGCTGAGTCTTTGCAGCACAGGAGCCATAGTTCACTGGTGATGACATAGAGAGAACGAGGCTGGCCTTTTGCAACGCTGTGGAGGGGTAGGTGAAGTATTTAAAGGGAAGGGAAGAGTGGAAAAGTAGAGGGAGGGAGGGAGGGAGGGAGGGAGGGGGCTTGAAAAGCACGCTGGTAAAGCATGTAACATGGAGGATCTGCCAATGAGAGCCAAGGTAATGTAGCTAGGACAAAAAGAACCAGGCCGGGCAAAGACCAAATGTCTGTAGAGTGAAGTGTAGTTTTATAACAATTGTTTAATGGAGTACACTCCCAGTCTCATTAATGGAGTACACTCCCAGTCTCATTAATGGAGTACACTCCCAGTCTCATTAATGGAGTACACTCCCAGTCTCATTAATGGAGTACACTCCCAGTCTCATTAATGGAGTACACTCCCAGTCTCATTAATGGAGTACACTCCCAGTCTCATTAATGGAGTACACTCCCAGTCTCATTAATGGAGTACACTCCCAGTCTCATTAATGGAGTACACTCCCAGTCTCATTAATGGAGTACACTCCCAGTCTCATTAATGGAGGACAGGAGTTTTTCAAGAGTTTTTATCAATAGTTAGTTCAGGTCACGTAGTCAGGAAAGACACCTGACCTTAGCGAATACAGCAGACTTACTGGAATAGCGAGTGTTTGCAATGTATAACCGCATTACATCTTATGTCACCGTTGGCTATGCCTGTTCATTTGTCCCTCTTTGGAACCCATTAAAGGACGTGTCCAAGTAGACACTAGAGACTTCAGGTGAGTCATAGTGGCTTCCTCTTTCTCTGAAGTAGGCTAGGCTAAATTCTTGTTACTCTCACCATTTTGTGGGGAAGAACTTTGGATCAGGCTGATGTTTAYTGGGATACGTCTTGTTCTGGAAGCAGAACTGAGTGATTTCCACTAGATGGGCCAGCCGCAAAGTCAAAATAGGCTATATTGTAAAAACCATGGAAACAAACATTTGCTTTTTAGTCGTAGCCCTTTACACTCGTACCCGTATACTTGTTGAAAATAGATTTGGGCACCGATAAGCACCTAAATTGGAACACAGTAGCTGTACAGTAACCTGCTAAAAATGACGTCAGAACTCAGGCTGTAAGCTTCACAGTGCTGTATGGATTTTGACTGAGAGCCGTGCTGAACTTGAGCACCGCGCATGACAAGGAGTTGCCACCATCCCTCCCGCTAATTAGATAACTTTTGCAAATTTTTTGCTGTCTGAGCGAGGGAAGTGCTGTAAATTAAGAGAACTTTGAAAGATGAGACGTTGAGGATGATAATAAATACAGCTTTGATGTCGTACAAGCCAGCCACACACCTGTGAGTCCAAATGTGCACTTCACATTTCCATATCATAAAACTCATGTCATATACAGAGTCAACGTCTATGATCACTGTCTCTGATGAACAGTCACAAGATGACATGGTGTCATACCCTTGGGTGTCCTGAACAGAATGAGCCTATGTTTGTCCATTGTGAAGAAAATTTGCCACGGAACACACAGCTGAATGCACGCATGACTCGTTTCTATGCGCACAAAATTACAATCCGTTTCTCTGAATTTGCCATGTGAATGCCTAACACTGTCAGATCGTATTTTATAACTTAGCTAGTCATGTTGGCAATCGAACAAGCTTTTAAATGATGCCCACCTGACTCGTTTTTGGATTGCGTAAACACCAACAGTAATTGTGTGATTGTGGGGATGCAGGGTTGTGTTCCAACCAAAACGACTACAAGTGTGCTCTAGTTCCTCAACGGCACAGCTAGGAGAGCTCGAAAAAGCACCTTCTAGTTGAAGACTCTTCTTTGAGTCATAAAGTGCATTGAAAAACTGTGAACACTTTTTTTTTTTTTTTTTTTTTTTTTCACCTTTATTTAACCAGGTAGGCTAGTTGAGAACAAGTTCTCATTTGCAACTGCGACCTGGCCAAGATAAAGCATAGCAGTGTGAACAGACAACACAGAGTTACACATGGAGTAAACAATAAACAAGTCAATAACATGGTAGAAAAAAAAGAGAATCTATATACAATGTGTGCAAAAGGCATGAGGTAGGCAATAAATCGAATAATTACAATTTAGCTGATTAACACTGGAGTGATAAATCATCAGATGATCATGTGCAAGAAGAGATACTGGTGTGCAAAAGAGCAGAAAAGTAAATAAATAAAAGCAGTATGGGGGGTGAGGTAGGTAAATTGGGTGGGTAGTTTACAGATGGACTATGTACAGCTGCAGCGATCGGTTAGCTGCTCGGATAGCAGATTTTTAAAGTTGTTGACGGGAGATAAAAGTCTCCAACTTCAGAGATTTTTGCAATTCGTTCCAGTCGCAGGCAGCAGAGAACTGGAAGGAAAGGCGTCCAAATGAGGTTTTGGCTTTAGGGATGATCAGTGAGATACACCTGCTAGCGCGTGCTGCGGGTGGGTGTAGCCATCGTGACCAGTGAAACTGAGATAAGGCGGCACTTTACCTACACTTTGGAGAGGTGTTAGGCCACTTGGAGACACCAGTTAGTCCTCTCACTTAAACCCATGTTATTTTTATTGCCACCTAACCCCACATTTTCCAGGTATATTCTTATCATGTTACTGAATGTTCCAGAGTATTTTCAGATTTGCAGGGAGAAAAGTACAGTACAAGTAAATGTAATGCAAATAAATGAACTGTGTAATGTTTGGAATCCCTCATGTCAGGTGAACTTTTGTGTTCTCTTTGTCTAATAATTTCCCATAATCTCCAAACTGTTCCCTTTCAATTGCTCATTCCTTTCATTTAAATGTAGCCCTATCCCTATCGGCCAATTTCCACGAGTGTAAAGGGTTAAGGTCAGGGTTAGGCAATAGGGTTAGCCAGTGCGGTTAAGGTTAGGTTTCAAATCAGATTTCAATGACGTTGTGGCTTTGCCAGCTAGTGACCACTCTGCAAAGCTGCCTTCAGAACAACATTCATGACAGAAAAACCGCTAACCTGCCTTGAAACAGTGGAACACTTGTGCTCTGTCAGACACACTGGAACCTCTCAGAAGGCATGGGTCACATCATTTGAGTGGTTTTGAATGATCTTGAGGGGATTCCATTTAAATGAAAGCACAACTCTTATACTATATATACAAAAGTATGTGGCTATTTCAGCCACACCCATTGCTGACTAGTGTATAAAATCGTGCACACAGCCATGCAATCTCCATAGACAAACATTGTTAGTAGAATGGCCTTACCGAAGAGCCCAGTGACTTTCAACGTGGCACCGTCATAGGATGCCACTTTTCCAACAAGTCAGTTTGTCAATTTCTGCCCTGCTAGAGCTTCCCCGGTCAACTGTAAGTGCTGTTATTGTGAAGTGGAAACATCTAGGAGCAACAACGGCTCAGACACAAAATGATAGGCCACACAAGCTCACAGAATGGGACAATGGTCTGTAAAAATGGTCTGTCCTTGGTTGCAACACTCACCACGAGTTCCAAACAGCCTCTGGAAGTAACGTCAGCACAAGAACTGTTCGTCAGGAGCTTCAAATGGGTTTCCGTGGCTGAGCAGTCACACACAAGTCTAAGATCACCATGCGCAATGCCAAGCGTCGACTGGAGTGGTGTAAAACTCGCCGCCATTGGACTCTGGAGCAGTGGAAATGCGTTCTCTGGAGTGATGAATCACACTTCACCATCTGGGTTTGGCGGATGCCAGGAGAACGCTACCTGCCCGAATGCATAGTGCCAACTGTAAAGTTTGGTGGAGGAGGAATAATGATCTGGGGCTGTTTTTCATGGTTTCCTTCACTGGAACTATCTTAAAGCATACAATGACATTCTAGACGATTCTGTGCTTCCAACTTTGTTGCAACAGTTTGGGCTAGGCCCTTTCCTGTTTCAGCATGAAAATGCCCCCGTGCACAAAGCGAAGTCCACACAGAAATGGTTTGTCAAGATCGGTGTGGAAGAACTTGACTGGCCTGCACAGAGGCCATCTTTGGGATGAATTGGAACGCAATCTGTGAGCCAGGCCTAATCACCTACATCAGTGCCTGACCTCACTAATGCTCATGTCTGAATGGAAGCAAGTCCCCGCAGTAATGTATCCACATCTAGTGGAAAGCCTTCCCAGAAGAGTGGAGGCCGTTACAGCACCAAAGGGGGGACCAACTCCATATTAACGCCCATGATTTTGGAATGAGATGTTCGACGAGCAGGTGTCCACAATTGTTTGGTCATGTAGTGTACATTGAAATAGACAATGCTACAGTATGTTGTGTGATGCGCCCGTCTAGGAGCCACTGTAAACATGTGTTCAGGTAATTGTGCTAGTAGACTTGTTTTGGGGCATTGAAGGGATGTTGAGTGAGATAACGATACCCGATACAACAGTAGACTGTAGATTAAACAGCATGGAGCACCAAAGAGATTTGATTTAGATTTCTCTGCTCTCCACCAGTGTGTGAGGAGAATGGACACACACACACACGCACACGCACACACACACACACACACACACACACACACACACACACACACACACACACACACACACACACACTGCAGAGATACTGTTCTTCCTGTCGTCTTCAGAAGCATGTCCGTGAGAGGGAGGTAGAGCAGGAGGGAGGGAGAGAGACAGGTGCTGATTGAGCCAAGCGTTCTGTTCTGATCTGTGCTTTCCCTCTCTCTCCCCCCCTCTCTCTCTCTCTCTCTCTCTCTCTCTCTCTCTGACAGTGTGGAGCCTTGCTCTGACCTCGTTGTGCTCACTAGGCATGCTAGGCTCTGTAAATCTCTCTCTCCTCTCCCCACCCACAGCCCTCTGCAGCCTGCTGTCTCTCTGCTCTGTGTTGGCTCATTCTCTCCAGCCATCTGGACAGGGTATGGTCCTGAGACGTAAACAGCTAAACTAAAGGGGCCTACACAAACAGAGACACGGAGCATCGTATGTGGTCCATTGCAAAATTTGAGCCACATAAAAGGTACGTGGAACTACACAGAAAACGATGCTCCGTCGCAGCGTTTGCGTAAAGTGTGCAGTGGCCTTAATTTGTTATTGAACCTTTATTTAACTAGGCAAGTCAGTTAAGAACTAATTCTTATTAACAATGACGGCCTGGCCAAACTCGGACGACGCTGGGCCAACTGTGCGCCGTCCTATGCGACTCCCAATCACGGCCGGATGTGATACAGCCTGGTTTCGAACCAGGTACTGTAGTGACGCCTCTTGCACTGAGAGACCGCTGCGCCACTCAGGAGATTCCCTGAGTAACTGCCTGACTGGTTGACTTGCTGACTGACTGACTGTGGGTATCAGCAGCACATTGCACTACACACGGAGTGTCCACAGCGTCCACTTCTAGGGAATGATTTGGACACGTTCCGTGAACGTTTGGCACTAAGAGCCTGGTTCTCATGTCATGTTAACATAATCCTAAATCCAGGACCGCAGGGTCACACAGGTTCCAATCTAAGGGAGGCGCTCGGAGGCACTAGGATACATGCATCCGCAACTCCATACCTTCAGTAGTTTTTGGGTTGGTGTGTGTTGTGTGTGTGTGTGTGCTGTGGTGTGTTTGTGTGTTGTGTAGACGAGTTTTCGTGAGGTTTAGGTTGTTTATGGTAGAGAGTTGATCAGGTGTGACAGGATGGAGTTATTACTTTCAGTTTATCTTTTGTGTCTAAATTGTCTTTCCTGTCGACTCCAGTGCATTTATCCTGTGAGTAGCGGGTGATAACTGGTATGTCCTTTCTGGGCGCTGAGCGCGCGTAGCCCCTGTGTGTGTGTGTGTGTTGTGTGTGTGTGTGTGTGTGTGTGTGTGTGTGTTGTGTGTGGTGTGTGTGTGTGTGTGTGTGTGGGTGTGTGTGTTTTGCGTATACTACAGCATTAATACACTCGTCCACACATACCAAATGTAAAGTTCAAATAAGAATAAGCTGAACTTGCTCTGCAGTCCAGGTCTGTAGAGGGGTTTGGGTCAGTCAGAGCAGGGCTGCACAACCTCCAGTCCTGGAGGCCGCAATGTCGGCTGCTTTCGATCCTGCTTTAAAATCAGTGACCGACTCAGACTGGACAACCAGGATTGAGCACTGAGTAAGCAAGTGACAGTGACGATCAATGATCTGTTTAGGAAGAAAGAAGAGTCAGCAGAACTATGACCCTGAAGGACTGGAGTTGAGCACTGCTGGTTGAGAGGAGAACGCAGTGCCAAGTGGACAAGTGGCCTGTGTGTGTGTGGATCCTGATAAAGTGAGCAGACGGGGGCAAGGGGAGGAGCAGTCGTTTGGAGAAGAATTGTTATCGTACCAGACCTCATCCTCTTCCTCTTTTTTTAATCCACCCATGTCCTCAAGTAACCTTATTTGTCAGACAGGGGGAAAGGAAGAGAGGAACAGAGAGATTAAAGTAGAGAGGGATAAAGATAGCAAATAAAATAAGAAGTTTTAGACATATAATAGAAAGTGAAGTGGTGATTACTGTAGTCCTCGTGTATCTGTGTCAGCAGAAACCACAACCGGCTAAGGCTTGTGGGTACTTGTATGTTCACTGGTGCATATGTGTGTGTGTGTGTGTGTGTTGTGTGTGTGTGTGTGTGTGTGGTGTGTGTGTGTGTGTGTGTGTGTGTGTGTGTGTGTGTGTGTAGTGTGTGTGTGCTGTGTGTGGTGAGCGTCAAGAAAGTCATATAATCACGGGGGGATGACATAAGGCTGGGGTCAGCAGGAGGAATGCCAGCTGGCAGGAAAGATGCCAGGCCACAGCCAGGTTGGCTTGGACCAGTTCCCTGCAGCCTCCTCCATCCACAGTGGGTAGGGAGAGAGAATGAGCCAGGCAGGAGGGAAGAAGGACCAACAATCCCTTGTTTACACTAACTGATGTCAGGCAGTCCACACCATTCCTCGGATGTTAACACCTCTAGCACCATATCGTCATGTCCCTTACAACACAACCACAGTAGAAGATCAGGTCCCACTGACATAGAATGACTGTAAACACAACAAGCAYGGTCCTGTCCTTCTGACCTACAAATCCTACTGTAGGATGGCAGCATGTGGCACGGGGCTATGAGGTCTGGGCTTGTTGGCAGGGAGCGGGGACAATCAATTTCCTAAAAGAATAAGCCATCACCAAGAAGCTTAACCTACATATGGATCAAAACAAGATGGCAGATGAAATTACCCACTGAAAGACCCATCACTAGCACCTGTCACAAACACTTCATTTCACACATCTGTCAGTTAAGGACATGGACCTATGACTAAGGCATGGCTGGTAAGCCCCTACTGCTGTGGCATTTGCACATGTGTGTGCGTGTGTGCATGTGTGTGTACGTAGTCTATTGGCAAAGACAAGGCTCACAACACAAACAAAGCAAACAGAAAGTGTAGCAGATCAATTTAGACCAATAATGTTTGGGTCTCATTATCCAGCTCTAATTTGGCCTAAAAACCTTGGCCTGGGCTCATGGGGCAGAACTAACACAGCTGACCACATGGAATGGCTGCATTGTTCAGCCTCAGCCCCAGTTACTGGAGACTGGAGACCCTGCCTCCATAGCAGTGAATTCCCTTCCCTCCAGCAGCAGAGCCCAGACCTCGGGCCCCATGGAGGAGACCTGACCACATTAGTGCCTGGTCACTGCCCACACCCTCATCAGAGACTTCAGCAATCCACTGACAACCAGCAATTCTGCTCTCTCTCTCTCTGCAGTAAGTGAACGTGTAAGAAGGCAGCTTCTCCACTTGTCCAACAGGGCTTGTTACGTGACAGCAGTTACAACACAGCGAGAGAGAGACAACCAAATGCTCTACTTTATTGTCCAGATCAGTATGTGTATAAAGTCCTAATCACATCAGTCAAAAATTAAATCACAGAAAACCAAGGCTCCCGCCCAGCTCTGTGTAGCTACTTTGTTACCATGAATTGGCCTTCAGTGAGACTGGTCCAGGGCCAATCCCTGCCATCTGTCCAGGAGCCAAGGTCCACCAGAGGCCTGATCCCCCCTCACAGACAGCCTGTGCTACTTCGGTATCTGGTTCTGTCCCAGAAGAACCACCACTAGCCAGGCTCTCTGACACACTAACCAGTCAGTCATAACCTCACATAACATAAGCCAGCCTTATCCCTGTGGGGTAGCCTTATAACCTCAAGAGATCTTGCTTAGCGGCGCAGACCGGCCACCTCCAGGATTAGAGGTATTTTCTGATGACACAACAGCCTCCTCCAAGTGAACAGACAAACCATTGTCTCTGTCAGTAGGGTCGTGGTGGAGTGGATCAGACAGGCCAGGCGGCCCGGTGTGGTGCGGTGCTGCTGTCTCAGACGGCTGGCTGCAGTAAAGCAGCTTTAGAGGAGGGATGAAGGGAGAGAAAGAGGCGATTAAGAGGCTGAGATTGACAGCTGGAGACGGTGTAATGAGGCCCCTCAACAAAAGGCCTAGGAAGACAAGTGTGAGGGGGACCATGTTTATGCATTCTTTAGAGGGTTGCTGATGGGGCCTCAGAGAGCCTCCTGGGAGAGGAATTTCAGGGGCCACCATCCCAGCCCCAGTCCCAGCCCTGCCCCAGTTCCAGTCCTACCCCCAGCCTAGCCCTGCCGCAGTCCCAGTCCTGCCCCAGTCCCAGCCCTGCCCCAGCCCTGCCCCAGTCCTGCCCTAGTCCTGCCCTAGTCCTGCCCTAGTCCTGCCCCAGTCCCAGTCCTGCCCCGGTCCCAGTCCTTCCCCGGTCCCAGCCCTGCCCCGGTCTTGCCCCAGTCCCGGCCCTGCCCCAGTCCCGCCCTGCCCCAGTCCCAGTCCTAGCCCCAGACCCAGCCCTGCCCCAGCCCCAGCCCTGCCCCAGTCCTGTTCCAGTCTGAGCCCTGCCACTGCCCCAGTCCCGCCCCAGTCCCAGCCCTGCCCAAGTCCCAGCCCTGCCCCAGTCCCAGCCCTGCCCCAGTCCCAGCCCTGCCCCAGTCCCAGCCCTGCCCCTGTCCCAGCCCTGCCCCTGTCCCAGTCCAGCCCTGCCACTGTCCCAGTCCTGTCCCAGTCCCAGTCCTGTCCCAGTCCCAGTCCTGTCCCTGTCCCAGCCCTGCCCCTGTCCCAGCCCTGCCCCTTTTTGACACACTGCTCGCTTAACCCGGAAGGCAGCCGCACCAACGTGTCGGAGGAAACACCATCCAACTGGTGACCGTGTCAGGGCAGCGTGCATGCGCCCGGCCCGCCACAGGAGTCGTTAGAGTGCGATTGGACAAGGACATCCCGGCCGGCCAAACCCTCCCCTAACACGGACGACGCTGGGCCAATTGTGCGCCGCCTCATGGGTCTCCTGGACGCAGCTGGCTGAGACAAAGCCCAGGATTGAACCCGGATCTGAAGTGATGCTATAGCACTGCGATGCAGAGCCCTAGACCGCTGTGCCACTCAGGAGACCACACTGGACAATCATGACCAGCATACAGAGTGTTATCATCACAGTGCAATTTAGAGGAGAGAGAAGGGCCTGAGAACCAGCCGGGGGGTAAAGAAAGGGGCAAAAGTCAAGAGATAATAGGAGTGACCCATTTCCTGCAGGGAAACTAGCCAGCTAATAGGCTTAAACCAGTCAACACCATG
>NC_036860.1:72311517-72317067 GCF_002910315.2 Salvelinus sp. IW2-2015
GTCCCACCCTGCCCCTGTCCCAGCCCTGCCCCTTTTGACACACTGCTCGCTTAACCCGGAAGGCAGCCGCACCAACGTGTCGGAGGAAACACCATCCAACTGGTGACCGTGTCAGGGCAGCGTGCATGCGCCCGGCCCGCCACAGGAGTCGTTAGAGTGCGATTGACAAGGACATCCCGGCCGGCCAAACCCTCCCCTAACACGGACGACGCTGGGCCAATTGTGCGCCGCCTCATGGGTCTCCTGGACGCAGCTGGCTGAGACAAAGCCCAGGATTGAACCCGGATCTGAAGTGATGCCTATAGCACTGCGATGCAGAGCCCTAGACCGCTGTGCCACTCAGGAGACCACACTGGACAATCATGACCAGCATAACGAGTGTTATCATCACAGTGCAATTTTAGAAGAGAGAAAGGCCTGAGAACCAGCCGGGGGTAAAGAAAGGGGCAAAAGTCAAGAGATAATAGGAGTGACCCATTTCCTGCAGGGAAACTAGCCAGCTAATAGGCTTAAACCAGTCACAATGATCACACATTCACATCAATCACTTAAACCAAAAAATGCACTCAAACCATAACATGACTGCTTTGCTGGTAGTGTCTGTGTGGTTGGGACTGGGAGACAGACAACCACAGTTGGTTTTCACTGATTGGAGAGGTTGACGAAGGCCGTTAGTAAATTGTGACTGTCCGGCTGTCTCTGTCGACTGTCGAGCTATGAAAAGCCAACTGACATTACACTCCTGAGGTGCTGACTTGTTGCACCCTCGACAACTACTGTGATTATTATTATTTGACCATGCTGGTCATTTATGAACATTTGAACATCTTGGCCATGTACTGTTATAATCTCCACCCGGCACAGCCAGAAGAGGACTGGCCACCCTTCATAGCCTGGTTCCTCTCTAGGTTTCTTCCTAGGTKTTGGCCTTTCTAGGGAGTTTTTCCTAGCCACCGTGCTTCTACACCTGCATTGCTTGCTGTTTGGGGTTTTAGGCTGGGTTTCTGTACAGCACTTTGAGATATCAGCTGATGTAGGAAGGGCTTTATAAATACATTTGATTTGTCAATAGGTGATGTGAACTACAACACTTCCAGATCACATCACGATGACCCATTAACAGCAGTGAGATGATTAACTCCCGGTCTGTAGTCTCTTTAGACATCCGGGTTGCTTCCCACAACTTTCAAATGTTCTGGCTGAACACGTCTGTATGTACCTGAACTTCAGTTTGATATTGAGCAAAACTACGTAACTGCCTACGTCACTACCTTATGCGTTTGCATAAAATACAAAATAGTAGTTAGCAAGATGGAGATCACAGAGGTTATTTTGAATTAGAGCATTTCACAATTGGCTAGTTTGCATTAACTATCTTCAATAAAACCACTGCAACGGGGAGTTGGGTTTTCGAGACTAGCTTGTCTGGTCTCTGTGTGGCAGACTGACTTGAAGCAGGGGGGAGGAGCCTGCAGCCTGAGCCTGCACCTCATCAAACTGTGGCATTTCATTTCTCTAACAGGCACCTTTCATCAAGGCTGTGTTAATTGAATAATTCACTTACACCTCAGCCTCCTCTGTCTGTGAGAAGTCAACCTGATTAGGAAGAAGAAGAAAGGCCCTGTTGATTTATTACTGTGTGTTACTATAATACTGTCTGATGTTAGAGGTGTTACTATCGTACTATGTCTCTGACGGTTAGAGTGTGGTACGATAAACTGTCTGATGTAGAGGTTGTACTATCCTACTGTCTATGTTTAAGAGGTGTTGACGATCCTACTGTCTGATGTAGAGGACGTGTTATACTATCCTACTGTCTGATGTTAGAGGTGTTACTATAATACTGTCTGATGTTAAGAGGTGGACTATACCTACTGTCTGATGTTAGGTGTTACTATCCTACTGGTCTGATGTTACGAGGTGTTAGCTATCCTACTGCTGATGTTAGAGGTTGTTACTATCCTACTGTCTGATGTTAGAGGTGTTACTATCCTACTGTCTGATGTTAGAGGTTCTACTATAACCTACGTGTCTGATGTTAGAGGTGTTACATCCTTACTGTCTGAGGTGTTAGTAGGTGTTACTATAATACTGTCTTGAGGTGTTTACTATCCTACTGTCTGATGTAAGAGTGTTACTATCCACTGTCTGATGTTAGAAGTGGTTACTATAATACTGTCTGATGTTAGAGGTGTTTATATCCTACGTTCTGAGTTAGGGGGTCTATAATACGGTCTGATGTTAGAGGTGATACTATAATTACTGTCTGATGTTAGAGGTGTTACTATCCTACTGTTGATGTTAGAGGTGTTACTATCCTACTTCTGATGTTAGAGGGTGTTACTATAATACTGTTCTATGTTTAGAGGTGTTACTATAATATCTGTCTGATGTTAGAGGATGACTCCATTGGTCTGCATGTTAGAGTGCTACTTATTCCTTTACGTCTGGTCTGATATGGAGAATGATGAGCTTTAAACTGTAAACACTACTGGTTTTATATGGCTGAAAAAAATAGTAACCGTTTAAGATTCGAGCTTGATTTATGGCGTTGAGGAGCGAGTAGGCTGTTAACACGAGTCTGTGACTTGCCAGCTACGTGAAAAAACTAGTCTCTCTACGAAACGCTCCAACCAGTAACGAGCGCGCGTAGAGCGATATAACGATATGCAACTATGAGGTGTGACCTATAAACACTGATTCATAGGAAGTGGCCGGTGGAGGTTGCCTGCAGACCAAAAACACAATAACGTTTAATATGCAAAATTTTCAACACAACGCCTCAGACCGCGCCGTCATCTGCAGAAAAAGAATAACTGCTGCGGAAACACCTAGCGTGTTCGTACATACAGAAATCATAAGTACACATCAAATCATCTCCTGATCGTACCTGGTACCATGATGCATTGGGCTGGAACCACACTACGTATCTCTGTACTGTCCAGGGAGTCACCCTATGAGAGCCGTGGCCTTTCTGGTATGCGTAACGCGCGGAGTTCCCTTCTCAGCCAGCCACACCACTATATATATATATACTCCGCGTGACAGAACTATTAGGGCTAGTCTCATACCACCGCAAACATATATACACGCATATTATGACCAGCAGCGAGTTGCTACTCGGTCCCGGTAACCTTACACGGCAGACGCAACACCATTCTGTTTAGTATTGACTTCTGGCACCTTCCCTTGGATCAGCTCTGTGAGTTACATCTAAACCTCCAATATCGACGGCTTCAAGTGGCCGCTTCAACACGCCTTCCGTGGGCCTCCAACTGGCTTTTAAACGCTAGTGTTAAACCAAATGCCATTGCTCTTCATCTCGTTCGCTTACGCCCTATAGGCCAGCACTCTGAGCATCAGACTGCCTGCAGGCCCGCTTTTACTAGCAAATCACGGGAACTCTAGACGGTTCTCACCTCTCCCCTTAGAATATGTGGTAGCTAACTGACAACAATTATAACCTAAAGTGTTCTGCTAGATCTATAAAAACTCTCAACAATTGCCATTACTCTATCTAAACAACAGTCCAATCCACAGAATCAAATCTAGGATAATCGGAACTATCAATTATCGCATATAAACGCAGCCCTTCTTCACTGCCAAACCGCCGCCAAATAAGCATTTCCCCTCCCGCGAGTAAACTGGTACTTGTCTTATTCCTATCCGGAACCCAATGCGAAACAGTTTCAGGCAGGATAGTATCAATTTACTCAAGAATATGTGGCCGTGCCAAGAAACCACTGCTATTCTCACGTAATAACTGGGATATTGCAGTTCTTCTTACACCCAGTGCCATCCTTTTGTTCCACCAAAGCCCCCTTATACCACCCACCACTGTGGAGCCGTATGCTCTCGTTGCTGGCCCCTGCAGCTTCCAATGATAACGTATCCCAGACATACAAACCCACTGGGCAGGATACAGTTAAAATCTCTTTATAGTGCGTATGCTTAGGTAAGGCGCCGCCTTATCTCAGCTCACTTGGTCACCATAGCAACACCCACCCGAGGAGGAGGTTTAAGCACAGCGCTCCAACGGCACGTATATTATCACCTTGGCGTCACCCCAAAGCCAACACCTCCTTGTGGTCCGCGTCTTCTTCCTTGAGCAGAATGCTCTTCCCTCGTGACATGGAACGAATTGCAAAAAATTGCTGAGCTGGAGACTTGAATTGTCACGAAGTTGCTCACTAAACTTTAAAACATCAGCTACACTGAGGAGCGCATGCTAACCCTCTCTGCAGGCCTATGACAATACGCCCACTTCATCGCTGCTATAAGTAAGCACCCCCGAAACTACTCCTTATCTCTTAGAGCGTCTGTGCAGTGCACCCTCCACTATTGTTTTGATTTATGTTCTTCTAGCGTCGTTTACGCACACCAGTATTTGTCGACTTGCCACAATCATCAACTGCAACATCTATACTCACTCCAGTGGCAATCTGCCTTAAAAAGAATTGTAATAACTTCGCTCACCTTATGGTTACCCTTGGCAATATCTATGCAAGAACTTCCTAACATTACACGTCCTCATTCCTTTGCACAGCCACGGTGTATATTACTTTTTTTCCTATTAGTCTATGGACTGCTTACGACTCTGGTGTTATTGCCACTGAGCGAGTGAGTCAACTAGCACAATAGATCCAAAATGTGGAAATAGATAAAACAAGATGCCTCCACCTGTGATTGTGTTGTTTGTCGTATCGGCACTGCTTTGCTTTTATCTTGGCCACGGTCCCAGTGTAAATGAGAACTTGTATCCTCAACTGGCCGACCTTGGTTGAACATAAAGGTATGAGAATTAAAATTTTAAAAATTGCGAATGGAGAGAATTTCGGTAAGGAACATCTTGGGAAGCAGGTGTTCAAGGGATGATTTTACATAGGCCAAGACAACTTCCAACAGTAATTATAATACTGTAACTAAGGGATAGCAGGCAGCCTAAATTAAGGGAAGTGAAGGCTCAAAGTGCAATGGGGGGGGGGAGCATCCGTACCTGTGACGTATCAATATACGTGTAGAGACAAGGTCATATCCCTCACAGCTATTAACAGATATAGACCCTCAGTGGAATATACATGTAATGCCATAGCCCAATATACAAAGAACCACACCTCATACTTACCTAACCCCCTTACTCCCTTAGCTTCCTTGACCCTTACACTAGGCGTTACTCATAAGTATAAGCGTGATAAGTGTAGGATTGGATATAGGGTATTAATGGGAACGCTGCGATTTGACCTCAGCCCCTACATCTGACATGGTTACATCGATAACAAGTATTTTACTTATACTATGTAAATCTTTCTAAAAAGCTTCTGCATATAGGATTTCCTCACTATCCGAATCTACTCTCTTATCAGTTCGACTGTGAGTATCCTGAGGCCTTGAGCGAAACTACCAGTCTTCGGTGAATTGGCAGGATTACTATGAGTAGACGTCGAGGAAACTACCAGTCTTCAGTTGATGGGCCAGGATCATTGGAGCTCGAGAAACTACCAGTCTTCAGTGCCATGGGATACGCGATCATGGAGTGCGTAGCCTCGAAAG
>NC_036860.1:72317092-72333379 GCF_002910315.2 Salvelinus sp. IW2-2015
GTCCATCAGAAACAAACTGTATATTACCGCAACCTTTCATCAGTCCAAGAAGTATATTTTTACAGCGAAGACTTCGGCCAACAGAGATCATTTACACCCCTAGCAAATCGACATCTTTCACATCCACTGTAGCTGTTAGAATTAGATTGGTGATCACCCAAGAACCATTCCCTTCCCTCTTCTCAAACTAACTCCATCATCAGATATTAGGGAAGCTCCATACCCCTGCTAGTTTTGAAAATACATTCGTTATCATAATGTTTTGAACAAATAGGACTGATAAGTCGACTGCATCTTGAGGAAATTACAATTGGTTCAACTCCCATTAGGCAGCAGGATATAAAAATTGGATCCATTTCTTAACCTCGAAAAGAGCGATTAATGAGGAATAGACCTCCAAAAAATACCCAAGTTATAATTCTCCCAGCTCGAATACCAATTCTTTCCATCTTCAATCAGTGAGCCTGCTCTCCTCATAGTTGTCAATAGGGCTTTTAAAGGTATAAAATCATAAAAGCCATAGCCATCCCCTATTTTCATGACCAGAGATTAACTTCATTTGCTCATCTGCTAAGTGCGGTCCAAAGTTTTAATCTACCTTTACGAATCCACTCTTTGACAGTTTGACTCAATAAACCTCTTTGCTCCAGGAAATATGTACATATCTAATTTGACTTTCTTTTCGATCAGTTCTTACACAAGGAGAGGTCAGTTGCCTGAATTTGGGTCCTATAACTATCCGCACATTATGTATGGTTCTATCCAAGCTTACATAATAATCAATTATGCACGTTTCCATACCAGAAGGTATCAACCCCTCATCCAAATTCTTCATTAATATAACCCAGGAGACTAAGCATGACCTCATCAGTAAAGCTTAACATACATGCACACTTATGATTCACGAAATGTTCTTGTCACTCAAGGTCCTATTAAGGGCGTGAACGCATCTCAATTTTTGGTAAAAAACAGACATCCAAGAAGAGCGGCAACCAGCTAGGCAACCATATCTACTAGAGCCCTATGTTCCTGATATTTCATCAACATTCTCTTCAGATAGTTGACGGACATCGGTCTGGATAATGTAACAGCAGCCTCCCCTCTTTACGATTGAAGAGAGGTTTGTAATAACCAGGATCGGACCAAGACTCAGCGTAAGCGTTGGTTTTCAACATGTGTTTGAATTATTCAAACAGAACTGTGAAACACTTTACAACATTTACATAGAAGTGGCCAAACAGAAACCAGCCCTATTTCTTTGGTGCATGAGATAACATCAGAGGACAGGTGAAGAATAAAATCCACACAACCTCCCCAACGACAAAAACAACCCACCTATATATTGATCTTCCCAATCAGTACACACAAAACATCTGCTTCTGATGGAGAACCATAATTAGGCCAAAATTAGAGACCGACAAACAAGACACACAACATAGATGCCACCCAGCTCACGTTCCTGATCCATACACTAAATAGCAAGCAAAACACACAAGATACTTTGTCAGAACGGTCATGTTATAAAATTGTGTACTTATATTACTGCTTTTGGCCACTGTATGATTTCCCACGTTCACACATTCAGTATCAGTTGGGCAGTCTTATTCTACGATATCATAGACCTTCCTTTATGGACAGTTAGCATATCAAGGATTGCTTTGGCTAAGTAATTTAGGTGTGGGCGCAGGTATCATTATCAGGTCAGGATCATCTAAACTCATCATTAAATCATTCTTTAACTCCTGGCGCGTTTTAGCATATAAGGCTTTGAGTCATCTAACGAGGATACAAAACCAGAACTCTTGATTAATCTACTGAGACTTCATTCATTAGAAGGTACACTTATAACAATTTCATGCGACAGTAAGCATCTGTCTTCTTATTACCTTGCTCTTCCACAGTATGGCTTCCTTCACACTTGGCAGGTCTGATAGCCTTTCCAATGTACATGAGGCTATTGAAGTCAATCTCGTGTAATGACTTAGTGCCCTAACCAACACTATTGTGAGAGCAAATTTGAACATTTCTGCCTATTCGTGTCGGACTAAAATTTAAGGCCAACTTTTCCTACCAGTAGCCCACTTTATTCCAGGACTGCACCTTGGTCTCCATCATTCTGCACTAATAGTGCACTCCATCTGCGCTTTAGCCAGCTCCTGCCATATAGAGACAGTTATGATGTAGCTATATCTTTGGGCCATCTCTAGATTCTTTTCTGCACTGCATCTACCAAATGCTAACTAACTGGTGTTTCTCCCCCACATTATTGACTAACATTTATAACCTTTACATTGGTTCCACACACCTATCATGTTCCATCCTCCACACTTTGATATCATTTTCTTTCCTTTTGCACAGACCGCTTACAGTCCATCCTATTGGCATTTCAAAGACCTTAGTGGGAGGTCTGGGACAAACTGCTTCATAACAGTGAAGTAAGCCAGGAGCCTTTTCCCTGTACTTTTTAGGTCACGCTTCTCAGAACATAAGAATACTGATCAGCTTTACGACTTCTTCAAATTCAAATTAAATTGTATTGTCACATGCACTGACATTACATACCAGCTGTAGACCTTACAGTGATAATTGCTTACTTAAAAAAGCCCTTAACCAACAATGCATTAAGAACGTGATTTTTCAATGAAACAATCAGATGTTAAGTAAAAAAGAGAACACTATGTCAAAAATTGAAATATGATAAAGTATACCACATTAATTAAACAAGCAGGGAAAAATAACAAAGTTCGAGGCTAATATACAGGTCGTTATACCGGTAACAGAAGTCATTGCTGGCGGTGAGCACCGGTGTAGTCAGGTAATTGAGGTAATAGTGTATACATGTAGGTAGGAGTTAAAGTCGACTGCATAGATAATAATTAAGAGAGTAGCGGCGTTTAAAAGAGGGGTCTGTGCGGTATCCCTTGATAGCTGTCAGGGTCTTGAATGAGCTTTGGGGTTAGCATAGCTGTTTTAGGAAGCCCTCTTTGGACCTAAGACTGTGCTTGCGCTCCTTAATATAACCCTTGCCATGCTATGTAGCAGAGAACAGTCATATGCACAGGGTCGGTCTGTGAGTCCTGTTGACAATTTTCTAGGGCCGTTCCTCTCAGACAGCGCGCCATGGTATAGAGGCGTCCTGGATGGCAGGGAGCTTCGCCTCCAGTGACGTACTGGGCCATACGCACTACCCTCCTGTATGGCCTTGAGGTTCTGGAGGCTGCCGCATGTTTCCATTACCAGGCCAGTGATACAACCAGTCAGGAATAGCTCTTCGATGGTGCAGCTTGTAGAACCGTTTGGAGGATCTGTCGAGGAAACATGACTACTACTGCTTCTCAGATCTCGCTGAGGGGAACTGGAGGTTTTGTGTGACCCTCATTCACGACTTAGTCTCTTCATTGTGTTAACCATGAATAGGTTGTTTGGTGTCATGTGGCACACCAAGGGAACTTGCAGCCTCTCAAACCTGCCTCCACTACAGCCCCGTTCGATGTAGAATCAGGCGTGCTCGATCCTCCTTCTTCCTGTTAGGCCACACAATCATCGTCCTTTGTCTTCGATTCAGTGAGGAGTATGGTTGTTGGTCCTGGCAGCCACACCGGCCTAGGTCTCTGACCTCCTCCATTAGGCTGTTCACTTCTCGGTGGTCGGGTGACTCCTAACCCACTTGAGTGTCATCAGGCAAACTTAATTGATGGGTGGTTGGAGTCCGTGCCTGGCCGGGTTGTCTGGTCACTGATAATGAACAGGGAGTACAGGAGATGGACCCTGTAGCACGCACCCCTTCCGAGCTGTCCCTTGTTTGAGGATCAGCGTGCGCGGATGTGTTGCTTTACCTAACCCTTTACCACCTGGGGGCGCCCTCCCATGGAGTACAGGCATCTCACGTTGCAGAGGGAGTGTTTTTAGTCCAGAGGTCATAGCTTTAGTATTATGCTTTTGAGGGCACTATGGTGTTTCGAACAGTGAGCTGTCGTTCAAATGAACAGCCTTTCACATAAGGTTCCTTCTTGGTCCAGGTTGGGAAAGGGCAGTGGGCTGAGTGCAATAGACTATTTGCACATTCCTGTGATACTGTGGGGACGAGTAATTGGGCTAAATTGGTATCTTCTAGTGGTTTCTTCTTTAGCCGCTCTTTTCTTTTCTCTGAACAGCCCTTTTTGGCTTCAAACCACTATGCCCCCTCTAACTTATTTCATTTTAGATCTATGGTCAGTAGATAGCTCAGTGAACCCCGAAATGACCCCCCTCAACCTTAAGCCGGAATGCTCCAGTGACATGCACTTGTTATTTTCTTCACATTGAGAGTTTTCATGTTTCCGAATCTTATCCCTTGCTGAACGAGGGTCAAACATAATATATACTAGTATATTTATATACAATCTACCATTATTTACCACTGTAACTGGGCTTAATGCTGACTTCCCCTATCTCTTATCTTATACAGCATTGGTGTACATGCAAAATAGGGTGTAGATGAGAACCGATGTCCCACATCAAACACGAATTACAACTTTTCCACGCGAGTACACTCTTACTTTTCTGTCTTCATACATCACCCTCTTTCACGCTCACACTAGATAGTGCCAACTGTTTGTCAGCAGCGCTTTATAGAGGGACTTTTTCCTTCCCCTTTTCCACCACAGACCATCCATCCATCATTCAGAAATCTATAATATGAGCGACCATCAGTCCAGCACTTGCTGTTGCTAAGAACCTGCCTACCATCAATATAGGGAGGAATCAATGGATTATGGATTACAATCCTTTCAACCTCCGAAACACATCATTACTTTTTCTTTCTGGCCTTCCCGGTGCTTAGGCTGTTATGATGCCCCTACATCCCTTGGGTCATAATCCCTAGTTTTTGGTCCAAGGTTGACTTATCCGTTTTATCCTTTTATCCGTGTGTATTCTCTTCAATTTGATTTCTCTTTAATGGCTTTCTTATTCTTCTAATTTACAACAAGTTTATATCATCTTTTGCAATCTGATTGACGCGTTTACTGTTTCCACATAAACGTCTTCCTTGTCTATCTTGAATTTTTCGTATCTGTAAAGGTAGCTATTTCTTCTCATTTTCCTTCTTCCTCACTTTTTACTTACCGAATTTATTTGTTGTATAGCTACACTATCTTCATTATTATTCTAGTGTGTGTAATTCGCTTTTGCGTTCATCCCTCTCTCTCCTACATGTATCCCCGTCAGTTCATGTTCTCATTTTTATTGAATGTACTCCTGGTGTTTGTATGCTAATCCAGTGTCCTTAATAGATGTCCCTTTTTTATCCGTGAGGCAGATGCATGGCCAGTCACCTATCGTGATGGTTTATTTTCTTGTTTCTTTTTGTCGTTGTTTCCATTTTTGACTACGTACTGGAAGTTATCACTATGTTCTCCGGCCTAGGTGTTATACAAGCTTCTCGGCGTATTTCCAGTTATATAGTCGGTTTGTTTGGGTCTGTTCTTCTTCTCAGATAGGTTTCCTTGTTTGTTTTTTTTATTGATATTTTTCTGCTGGTTACATTTTCCACTCCATACTCTCTTATTCTGCTTGCTGTTCTTTATCTGGTAACTTAACTTGACAACTTTATCTTTCCCTCGTCACTCTCCATACGCCCCCACATTCCTCCATACTTTTACTTTCCTTCCCACCCCTTATTGAGCCCCTCCTTGCTCATACTACGGTGATCTGACACGACTAACCAGTGCAGTCATAACCTCACATAACATAAAGCCAGGCCTTATGCCTGTGGGGGTAGCCTCTCCTCCCGTTGTTTAAGACCTAGAGATCGTTTGTTCTATCGGGCAGACCCGGGCCAGCAGTCATGGATAGAGGAAGGCTCACTTGTTTCTAGATGACACAACCCGCCCTCCGTACCATTAGGTGAACAGAATACATTCACACACAATTGCTATGATCCTTTGTTATTGTGCTAGTAAGGTCAGAATGTAGTGGCAGATCAATTTTGAGCGTTGGATATCAGTGCACAAGCGCAGCTGCGGACAAAGGTGTTCTGTTTTGGGAACATCCTCTACAACACGATTAGCGATGAGTGACCTTTGCTGCATGATTTCTCTCAAGCAGTACGTGGTGTGTCGCATTGCACTCATGTCATGACATGGGGATTGTAACTCATATAGGCGGATGCAAGGGTGAAAAAGCGCTTTTCTAGGGGAGGAATGGAGCATAAAATAGAAAATGGGAGAGAAGAGGAGTTAACGAGTGCTGAGAATTGACAGACTGGAGAACGGAAAATGTAATGATGGCCCTCAACACAAAGGAGCACGTAGAGAAGACAGTGGTGAGGGGGGACCAATTGTTGTACGATCCCTTAGAGGGTTGCTGATGGGGCTCAGAGAGGCCTCCTTGCGGAGAGGTATTCAGGACGCCACCATCCCAGCCCCCGCGTTTTTTTTTTTTTTTTTCCCCCCAGCCCTGCCGCCAGTTCCGTCTACCCCCCAGCCATAGCCCTGCCGCAGTCCAGTCCTGACCCCAGTCCAGCCTGCCCAGGCCCGATGCCCCGTCCTGCTAGTCCTGCCCTAGTCCTTGCCCTAGTCCTGCCCCAGTCCCAGTCCTGCCCGGTTCCAGGTCCTTCCCTCCAGCCCTTGCCCCGGTTTTGCCCCAGTCCCGGCCCTGACCCAGCTCCGGCCCTGCCCAGTCCCAGTCCTAGGCGCCCAGACCCAGCCCCTGCCCCAGCCCCAGCCCATGCCCCCAGTCCTGATTCCCAGTCTGAGCCCTGCACTGCCCCCAGTTCCCGCCCCAGTCCCAGCCCTTGCCAAGTCCCAGGCCTTGGCCAAGGTCCCCAAGAGCCCTGCCCCAGTCCAAGCCCTGCCCAAGTCCCACCCGTGGCCCTGTCCCAGCCCTGCCCTGTCCCAGTTCGAGCCCTTGCACTGTCCCAGTCCTGTCCCAGTCCCAGTACCTGTCCAGTCCCTCCTGTCCGCTGGTCCCAGCCCTGCCCCTTTTTTTGTCCCAGCCTGCCCCTTTTTGACACACTGCATCCGCGTACCCGGAAGGCAGCCGCACCACGTGTGTCGGAGGGAAACCCATCCAACTGGAGTGACGTGTCGGTGGCAGCGTGCATGCCCGGCCCGGCCACAGGAGTCGTATAGAGTGCGATTGGACAAGGATCATCCCGGCGGCCACACCCTCCCTAACGACGGACGACAGCGTGGGCCAATTGTGCGCCGCCTCATGGGTCTCCTGACGAGCTGGCTATGAGACAAAGCCCAGGAATTGAACCCGGATTGAGATGATGCCGATATTAGCACGTGCGATGCAGAGCCCTGACCGCTGTGCATCAGGTAGACCACTTGGACCAATCATGACCAAGCACTACAGAGTGTTTATCATCACAGATGCAATTTCAGAGAAGAGAGAAGGGCCTGAGACAGTCCGAGGGGGTAAGAAAGGGGCAAAAGTCAAGAGATAATAGGGAGTGACCCATTTCCTGCGAGGAACTAGCATGTAATAGGCTTAACCCAGTCACCAACTGATCACACATTCACATCAAACTTAAACCAATAAAAATGCACTCACCATAAATGACTGCTTTGCTGGTAGTGTCTGTGTGGTTGGACTGGAGAGACGGACTGATCCCTATGTGGTGCGAGTCTGATTGGAGAGGTTGACGAAATGGCGCGTTAGTAAAGTTCTGGGGCTGCTTGTTGTATGAAGCCACTGCTGGGTGCTGACGGTGGTTGCACCTCTCGACAATACTGTGATTATATTATTTGACCATGTCTGTGAACATGATGCTGGTAATAACCACGTGTGGCGTCCGATGGGTAGTTGTGCGTTGTGTGTAGCCTGGTGGTGGTTTGGCCTCTAGGGATATCTCCATTGTCTCTTGCTGTTGGGGCTGGGTGAGTCACGATTATCAGTTGATGTAGGAAGGGTTTAAAACATTGATTTGTCAATAGGTCATGTGAACTTACAACACTCAGATCACACGTGCTTACGCAGGTGGGTATGAGATAGTGCGAGGTTTCTTATTCTATTAAGACATCCGGGTGTTCCACAACTTTCCAATTTTTCTGGTTCTGAACACGTTTACCTGGTTCGATGGATGTGATAAACTACGTACTGCTACGTCACACCTTATGGTTTGCGAAAAATACTCAAATAGTTACTTAGCCAAGATGAGATCACAGAGGTCTAGTTTGATTAGAGCACTGTCCCGCACGGTCTTGGGCGTTTGTTTGCATTAACGATCTTCAATAAAAACCCACTGCAACGGGGAGTTGGGTTCGAGACTGAGCTTGGTCGGTCTCTGTGGTGCAGACTGACCTTGAAGCAGGGGGGAGGAGCCTGCAGGCCTGAGCCTCACCTCATCAAACCTGTGGCATTTCATTTCTCTAAACAGGCACGCTTTCATCAAGGCTGTGTTAATTGAAATATTCACTTACACCTCAAGCCTCCTCTGTCTGTGAAAAGCTCAAACCCTTGATTAGAAGGAAGAAGAAAGGCGTGTTTATACTGCTGCTTGTTACTTAAACTGTCTGTTGATGTTTACGATCTTACTGCTGATGTAGGTTCTTTACTGTAGTACTAGTACATGTCTCTGACTAAGTGGTACGTATGATGTTGTACTATCCTACTGTCTATGTTAGGGTGTTGACTATCCTACTGTCTGATGTTAGACGGTGTTACTAATCCGTACTGTCTGATGTTAGAAGGTGTTACTATAATACTGTCTTGATGTTAAGAGGTGACTATACCTACAGTCTGATGTTAAGGTGTTACTAATCCCTACTGGTCTGACTGTATAGAGGTGTACTATCCTACTGTTCTGATGTTAGAGGTGTTACCATTTATTAATACTGTCTGACTGTTAGAGTGTTGACTATCCTACTGCTGATGTTAAGGCTATAAACTGTGTTGAGGTTACTATCCTACATGTCTGTAATGTATAATACTTGAGGTCGTTTACTATCCTACTGTCTGATGTTAAGTACATCGCGATGTTAAAGTGGTTACTTCAACTACTGTCTGATGTTAGGTTTACTATCCTTAGCTGGTTAGTGGTACTAGGTCTGATGTTAGAGTCGTACTCATAATTACTGTTCTGATGTTAGAGGTGTACTATCCTACGTCTGATGTTAGAGTCGTTACTATATACTCGTCTGATTGTTAGAGGGGTTACTATAAACCTACTGTTCTTGATGTAAGGTGTTACTATATACTGTCTGATGTTAGAAGGGTGTTACTATAAGGTACTGTCTGATGTTAGAGGTGTTACTATCCTACTCTCTGATGTTAGAGGTGTTACTATAATACTGTCTGATGTTAGAGGTGTTACTATAATACTGTCTGATGTTAGAGGTGCTATGATCCTACTGTCTGATGTTAGAGGTGCTACTATCCTACTGTCTGGTCTGAAGGAGAATGATGAGACGCTAAACTGTAAAAACTATGGTTTTATATGGCTGAAAAAAATAGTACTTTAAGATTCAGATTGTTTATGTACAGGGTTGCAGGTGTGATTGCAGAGTACAGTGAAAAGCTTAGGCTACGAGCTCCAACATGCAGGACTAAGTGAAATAAACAATGATAATGGGCGGGTGCTGCCAAAAACAAATAATAATAATAAGCCTACATTGTCCTGCAAAATCATTCCAAAATCATCCTGTTGTCCTGCATTTGGATATGTTGTGGTCACCCTAACTGTATTTCTGTAGTGGAGAGTAACCTTCCCCCCTCAGGAGCAAACCATCTGACTATTAGGCTTTTTCCATTACAGCAATATTATGACACCCAGTACGACTAGTTAGTGATCCTGTGACTCCACTTCCTGGATATGCTCCAGTGTAGCCAATCAGATCACATCAGACCTGCAGGCTTTTATGCAAGTTCCCTGTAACATTAACCTAACACAGCAGGCGTAAAATAAATGCCTGCAACTAGATCCCATAAATATTGCTCTTGACAAGAAGAAGAAAAATGTGTTGGGGGAGGTTCTTTTCTCCGCTGATCAACCAATCCAGTAAAATGTGGAGGAGGAGTTAAGACGAAGTGTCGCCTTGTTAAAGTCCAAAAGAGGAAGTTGCATCACAGGCTCTCTTTCCATTTCGCCTGAGAACCGAAACATCCGTTTGTTGGGGACTCGGCAGAGGCTACTATAACATCTAAACTCCACTTACCTGGCAACGGCAAGAACTCCTAAAAAGTGTGCTACTTGTGCACACATACACAATAGTCCAAAAGTGGAAAGTAAAACAAGATGCTCCAATGGGCAGGAGGTAATGGTAATAAAAGAGAAGAGGATTGACCTTGCAAACAGAAAAACAAACTGAACACCAAAAGAACATACATTAAATGTAATTTGGATGTGTTTGATTTTCTATTTTTGAATGAAAAACATGTTGGTGACATATACAGTACCAGTCTAAAGTTTGGATACACCTACTCATTCCAGGATTTTGAATAACATTTTTGAACTATTTTCTACATTGTAGAATAATAGTGAAGACATCAGAACTATGAAATAACACATACGGAATCATGTAGTAACCAAAAAAGTGTTATATGAAAATATATATTTATATCTGAGATTCTTCAAAGTAGCCACCCTTTGCCTTGATGACAGCTTTGCACACTCTTGGCATTCTCTCAACCAGCTTCATGAGGTAGTCACCTGGAATACATTTCAATTAACAGGTGTGCCTTGCTAAAAGCTCATTTGTGGATTTCTTTCCCTTCTTAATGTGTTTGAGCCAATCAATTGTGTTGTGACAAGGTAGGGGTGGTATACAGAAGATAGCCCTATTTGGTAAAAGACCAAGTCCACATTATGGCAAGAACAGCTCAAAGCAAAGAGAAATGACAGTCTATCATTACTTTAAGACATGAAGGTGTGTCCAAACTTTTGACTGGTACTGTCTCGGCTCTCCTTCACTTTTACTTCTACATACTACGGGCGTACGCAGACAGACGCACTCACACATGCACACACACACGCCTGAGTAAACACCTCAGGCAAGAGGTAAAGGTCAGTTTGAAGGTTGAATGAGGGATAAAGTACTGTTCGAACTTACTCAACCTGGTCAGACTGCATTAGTATCAATGTAGCATGTGCAGTAATAACCAAACGGATTGTTGTAGCCTACAGTAAACTGCTCTTATTGGCTTTATTATATACTCTTAGAAAAAAGGGTTCTTGCGCAGTCCCCATAGGAGAACCCTTTATGGTTCCAGGTATAACCCTTTTGGGTTCCAGGTAAAAACCCTTTTGGTTTCCATGTAGACCTCTGTTGAAAGGGTTCTATCTAGAAACAAAAGGGTTCTACCTGCAACCAAAAAGGGTTCTTCAAAGGGTTCTCCTATGGGGACAGCCGAAGAACCTTTTAAGGATCTAGATTTTTTGTTTGTTTATTTATTGTATTTTTACAGGGACAGTGCACATTAATCAACGTTTCAGTAAAAGTGCCGGTTTTAGCCGGCTGGCTAATTTTCAACCGCAGTCCCTGGGTTGATAGTACAGTCTTAGGGGGGAAAAAGGTGCTAAGTGTTTTGTTTTGTGACACACAGTCTGCCTGAATGCTGTTCACACGGATGGATCTTCTTCTGTACTTCTCCTATGCAAGGTTACTCTTTTGTCCAGCTAAAGGGTTTGTAAGATAAAAAACATGGAAAAATAACTGTATGAAGAAAACAGTTTCTGCTTGCAAAAATGCAGGTTTGTCCTCCTCGTCATTGATTTCTATTTGAAAGCCCACTTCTTACATGCATCTAATGTCACTCTATCCCTCTACACTCATCTCCCATTCGCTGTACTGTACCTTCCCCCATGTTCTTCTAACTCTCTCGTGTCTTTTCCCTTGGTACATTTCTGCCCCTCTCTCTCTTGCTCCACATCAACACCCCTGTAAACACCAAGGCAGGCAGCTTCTGAGAACCCTGTCCTTTGACCTTTCCAGCTTGTCACGTGTCAGAGTTCAGATAGCTGCAGTTTCTCACACGCGGTGTCTAATGTGGTCACCAGAGCCAAGCCCCCCCCTTCTCACTACTCCTCCAGCACCCCACCCCGCTCTTTCTCCCTCATGTGCACTTCGTAAAGGTCACCCTCTACCCCACCTCACCCGCCCTCCCCTCAAATCCCAGTGATCTGCTTAACCATAACCTATGCTGGAGTTTTATTGCACTGTAAAAACAACAGAGTGACTCACACCCTCCTTCCCAAATGGCACCCTACAGCAGTAATCTGGTCAAAAGTAGTGTGCTACAAAGGGAAAAGGGTGCGAATTAAAGTAGATTTAAAGTCCACACCTGTTTTACTTGGCACATGTGACTAATAACATTTGATTTGATTTGAGACGCAGTCCTGGTCTCGGGGCAGAGTGGACTAGGGAGCTGTGCCACCTAGGATAGAGGAGACCATGACTCAGAACCTAGCTACAGTATGGAACAACAGGAGCCTGCAGTAGTACACAGTGGTACACAATTACACAGTGCCAAGTGGTGCTTGCTGCTGCCTGGCAATCTCTAACATCCAGCTGTCCTTCTTGCAATAGCTGATTTGAAGTGGAGACTATGCTACTGCTGAAATAATTCAGAAGAATAACAAAAACACCACTCAACTATAGCTATGTCTATTGAAGCATAATGGAAATAACAGAAAACACTGTTGCCATGGCGTTTTCGAAGCGAAAGCAGTTGATTTGACCTTGCAGACTCACTGGGTTGTGACACATTTCATAAGAGCCCCACAAGTACTACAAGGGCGTGTCTCCTGCGGCTGCATGTGACGCTCTGACATTCATAACAAGATATCCCTGAATCAAAGTTGCCACTTTGAATTTGTGCTCTGATTGCATTTCAGTTGAATGACGTTGCCACGGTGAGTTAGTACGGGGTTCCCCCCAAGGCTGTGGGCTTTCTGCCTCATATGACCTGCTAATAGTGTAATGGACAACACACATTGTCCTTTCACTGGGAAACCTTTTAGCTGAGGCCTGAGGGACTCCAAATGTCACACTGTTGCTAGGCTTGTGGCAGAGGAGCAACCCCACCACACAGAGAGAGATCACAGGGTCCACGCTTTTGAACTCAGTATGAACGATCTCATGTGCCGTTAAACATATGCAGAAAGCGAGGGGAAGAGGGAGGGAGAGAGAGGGTAGAGAGAGAGAGAGAATTGGGGGGAGAGCAGAGAGTAGTCAGAGAGCAGAGAGAGTAAATACTCAGTGTAACATACGGTATTAACAGATTCATGGTCCTCATGAGGTACTTTCTCCAGCCTCAATTCTCCCCAATCATCCATTGCAGTCACCAGACCCCTGTGCCTCGCACAACATGATTGAGTGGATGTGCTCTGTACATGAATAGATAGAAATTGGATATGTTATCCCATCATGGCCTTTATTCCCTTGGTAGTTTGTTCGTTATTGTGGCTGTCTGCGTTGATTATAAAACGTTGCCATTGTGTTATTGTGCGGCGTACTTATGAAAATATGTGGACATGCAAACTAAAATACCCATGAATGCACTCTTCATAAACGCAAATGACGAGATAAGAGAGGTGACGTATCCACTAAGATAACGAATGAATGAATGAATGGTGGATGTCAGAGAAATAGCCTTGCAAATGCATTATTGGCTAATGACAAGAAATTGAAAGCGGTTTGTTAAAGATCAGTGTACTGTATGTGTTACACTTTACCTGTGATGCAGGATGTTCATAGATGCGGATAGCGTATGTTGTTGTTAGCCAAGTGTCCTGGCCTCAAGCGAGCCCGTCTCTGAGGACTTCTCTCCTCCTTTCATGCCTGTTCAGTGCATGGCGTCAGTAGGAGCCTTTACCAGTCAATATAGACTGGTGACAGGACAGGGCTGCTGCACAAACTGCAAGAACTACTCTCTGGCTGAGTTTTAACAGAGCCCTAATGGGACAACGGGTCGGGCTGGGGTGGAGGAGGAAGAGAAGAAGGGGAGGAAGAAGAGAAGTAGAGGGATTTATATCAGAACAGTTATTTCAGGAGTCATAGATCTGGGATTTGAAAATCACCTCCTGATAGCATGACTGTGTGGACATGGTGGACAGTACAAAGGGAAACAACAGCACAGTAATGGTGATCTGAGGTGTACATTTAGGAAAGCCTCTCTCCGGGGGAATAACTGCCGTGACTCATTGCCCTTTCAGTTATCTAGATTATCCAGGGAACTGAGGGACTACTATAATCATTCCAGCATCGTAATAGAAGGAACTGGATTATATGTAACAGTGCCAGGAAATGTCTCACGAGAAAAATCAGGTCAAGTCCTTTGTTTTGCTGGAGGGCATGGAGGTTCTGATGTCCAAAAAGACCTCCACCACCACAGCTCAGCTGCAACGCCAGCGCCACTGCCATACCCAGCCTCAATCCAAACCCAGCACCACTGCCATACCCAGCCTCATAGCAAACGCCACAGCAACCACTGCCATACCCAGCCTATCCCAACCCCAGCACCACTGCCATACCAGCCTCAATCCAAACCCCACACCACTGCCATATCCCAGCCTCAATCCAAATCATGCACCACTGCCATAACCAGCCTCAATCCAAACCCAAGCACCACTGCCATACCCAGCCTCAATCCAAACCCAGCACCACTGCCATACCCAGCCTCAAATTCCAAACCCAGCATCCACTGCCATACCCCAAGCCTCACCTCCACATCCACCCAGCACCACTGCCATACCGCTCAATCCAAACCCCAAGCACCTCTGCCATACCCAGCACCACCCCAACACTGCCATACCCAGCCTAACCCCACCCCCCCCAGCACATCTGCCATACCAGCGCCAACCCCAGCACCACTGCCAATACCCAGCCTCAATCCACCCCCATGCAGCACATCTGCCATACCAGCAACACCCCCAGCACCACTGGCCATACCCAGCTCAATCCAAACCCAGCACCTCTGCCCATACCCAGCCCACTCCCGCAACCACTGCCATACCCAGCCTCAATCCAAACCCCAGCACACTCTGCCATACCGCCTCATCAAACCCCAGCAGCACACTGCCATACCCGCCTCAATCAAACCCAGCACCACATCCGCATCCACTGGCATCATCTCATCCAGCCCCTAGCAACCACTGCCATAACAGCCCAGCCTCAGTCCCTAGATCCACTGCGCATAACCCAGCCCAATCCCAGCACCACTGCCATACCCAGCCTCATCCCAGCCCAGCTCCATTGTCCCAGCCCCAATCAACAGCACACTGCCATACCAGCCTCAATCCCCAAGCACCATCCATAGCCCAGCCTCAATCCACATTGCAGCCTACCCAGCCCAATCCAGCTCCCAGCCTCAGTCCCAGCACACTGCATACCCAGCGCCACCGCCCGCCCCAGCCTTAGTCCCAGCACACTGCCCCACCAGCCTCACACCCAGCACCACTGCACAGCCTCACCAGACACGCCGCCCAGCCTCGCCATGCCAACCCACTGCCCGCCTCATCCCAGCACCACTGCCCAGCCTAAGCCTCAATCCAAACCCAGCGCAAGCACCACTGCCTACCAGCCCAATCCAACAGCCCAAGCGCAAGCACCACTGCCATAACCCAGCTCAATCCAATACCCAGCACCAGCCTCAGCACCACTGGCATTCCCCATTCTCAGTCAGCCCACTACACCACTAGCCATAACCAGCCTCAGCCTCAGTCCAAGCACCACTGCTATACTCAGCCTCAGACCCAGCACCACTGCCATACGAGCCCAGTCCAGCCTCAGCAACCATTTCCAAGCCCCAGCATCAGTCCTAGCACCACTGCCATACCAGCCTCAGTCCATCCTCAGTCCTAGCCTCAGCCTCTGCACCATTGCCAGCTCGCCTAGCCCAGCTCATCCAGCACCTGCAATCCCAGCACACCGCCCCCCCACGCCTTAGTCCCAGCACCACTGCCCCGCCCAGCCTCACACCCCGCACCACTGCCCCCCAGCCCTCACACCCAGCACCACCGCCCCCAGCCTCAGACCCAGCACCACTTGCCCAGCCTCAGTCCCAGCACCACTGCCAGCCCCAGCCTCAGCTCCCCAGGCACCACTGCCAGCCTCAGGCTCAGCCCAGCACCACTGCCAGCCCCAGCCTCAGTCCCAGCACCACTGCCAGGCTCAGCCCCAGCACCAACTGCAGCCTCAGTCCCAGCACCACTGCCAGCCCCAGCACCAGTGCAGCCCCATCCTTCGCCAGCACATGCCAGCCCAGTCCCAGCCCCATCCATGATCCCACACCTTTGCTTCTCTCGTCCCACTTGGCTTTGGCTGGATGTTCACTCTGCTTTGCTCTGTTGCTCTCAGTGGA
>NC_036860.1:72333404-72345008 GCF_002910315.2 Salvelinus sp. IW2-2015
GGCTGGGGCGGGCAGTGGTGCTGGGGCTGAAGCTGGGGCGGGCAGGGGTGCTGGGACTGGGGCTTTGGCTTTGCAGCTGAGCTGTGGTGGTGGAGGTTCTTTTGGATCATCAGACACCTCCATGCTTGACCTGATTTTCTCTGGGACATTTCCTGGCACTGTACATATAATCCAGTTCCCTCTATTACGATGCTGGAATGATTATAGTAGTCCCTCAGTCTCCCTGGGATAATGTAGATAAACTGAAAGGGCAATGAGTCACGGCAGTTATTCCCYCCGGAGAGAGGCTTTCCTAAATTACACCTCAGATCACCATTACCGTGTTGGTGTTTCCCTTTGTACTGTCCACCATGTCCACGCAGTCCATGCTGATGTTTCAAATCCACAGCATCATATGGCACCCTGAAAATACTCTACTCTTTCTTCTCTTCCTCCTCCTCCCCAGCCCACACCGCGTTGTCCCATTAGGCTCTGCAAAACTCACCCAGGGAGCAGTTCACGCAGTTTGTGCAGTAGCCCTGTCCTGTCACCAGTCTATATTGACTGGGTAAAAGGCTCCTATTGACTTTGCCACTGAACAGGCATGAGAAGGGAGGAGAGAAGTCCTCAGAGACGAGCTCCGTTGAGGCCAGGACACTGTGAACAAAACCAGTACCACATCGGACCTATCCTGCATACACAGGTAAAGTGTAACACATACAGTACACTGATCTTTAACAAACCCCGCTTTCAATTCCTGCATTAGCCAATAATGCATTTGCAAGGCTATTCTCTCTGACATCCATCCATTCATTCATTCATTCGTTATCTTAGTGGATACGTCACCTCTCTTATCTYGTCATTTGCGTTTATGAGAGAGTGCATTCATGGGTATTTTAGTTTGCATGTCCACATATTTTTCATAATGTACGCCGCACAATAACACAATGGCATCGTTTTATAATTCAACGCAGACAGTCACAATAATATAATGAAAACTACCATGGGAATAAAGGCCATGACGGGCCATGAACATATCCAATTGCTATCCTATATCCTATTCATGTACCTAGCAAATCCACTCAATCCATGTTGTGYGAGGCACAGGGGTCTGGTGACGCAATGGATGATTGGGGAAGAATGTAAGGCTGGAGAAAGTACCTCATGAGGACCATGAATCGTGTTAATACCGTATGTTACACTGAGTATTTACTCTCTCTGTTCTCTCTCGCACTCTCTGTCCCCCCATCTCTCTCTCTCTCTCTCCTTCTTCCCTTCGCTTTCTGCATATATTTAACGGCACATGAGATCAGTTCATACGGTTGAATGCTTCCCAGAGAAAGCGTGGGACCCAGTGCAACAGAAGGGGACTACAGTACAACAGTCTGTACATTTACTTCACTGGTGTAACTTTGAGAAAGATGGGAACCGGGAAGAAAAAACACTGGTGTTTTAAAAGTTCAAGGTTCCACTTATACAGTAAGTGAGATATGAACAAGGGTTCTGTTTGTTTATCAAATGTTGCACTCTGACCCCACGCGCACACACACGCACACAGTACAGACAGTCTCCCCCTGCACATGGAGTCCTTGTCTCCACCGGCCTGGGATATCAGATACTTTTCTGTGTTTAATCATTGATATGTCCCAGGCTGTGCACAGAGGCAGCCACCAGTGTGGGGTAAAACCATACTCTATTCATTTTAATGAGACTACTCCAGTCAATATTTCATTTGCTCCTTCAACTACACTTTGGAGATGTTATATGAGGTTCCTCCAGTGCAAGCTGAGCAGCAGGGTTGGGAGGGAGGGAGAGAGGGAGAGAGGGAGAGATGGGTGGGTGGGTGGGTGGGAGATGTCGTGCAGAGTGAGCAGCAGCGAGCAGTAGCGAGCCACGCTGGAGAAGAGCCGCCGGGGCAATGACGAACTAATTGGATCAATAGAACCACAGATCCACACTCTGACGGTCCACATTACACTAGCTCTGCACTAGATAGAGATAGATGGAGAGGGATGAGAAGAAGAACAGAGAGCCTAGGACAGAGGGGAAGACGGGGCCCAGAAATGAGACAATACTTCCTTATCCATTAGGATATTTATTTATTTTAAATTTAAAGGGAAACCGAGAGAGAGAGAGAGAGAGAGATATGTGTGATTAAGACTGTCAGAACCACAGATCCTACTGAGGTGGAAAGAGAGTGACAGGAAGGGCCTGAGCTTTGACACCAGACAGACAGACAGACAGCCTGACCGACCAACCAACAGACATGGCTTTCGTCTTGCTCAATCAGGGTTGGCGGCCTGATCCTGTCAAACAACAGATTATAAAACACAACACCACTAAAGCAGCAACATTCATTTTGACAAAAGGCCCTGTCCTTTCTGGATCATCATCATCGTCATCATCACCATCATCCGCTTCATCTGGTCTTAATCTGCTAAAGACATTTGGCCCATTCCCCAGAGGGAGCGCAGACATGACCTACATTTGTTTTGTTTTTTTAACATTCTGGGATTAAGCTGGTCGGGAATAATGGCAACATGATGTGTGTGTGCGGCATCTGATGAGATGTTCTTATTTCCCTATTTCTGTCTCACTCCTTCCCTTCTTCTCAGTTCTCCGCCATCCACATGCTTCATCATTCAGTCCGGGTTTTATATTTAATGAGGATCACCTGCTGTAACGTAACCAGTAGTAGGTTTGAACGTGGAAGTGGTGATCGACTTACCGGTTAGGCCTCATCCTGCTTTAAGTTACACTACATTTAACAGGCAGATTCTCAAACTCCATTGAAACAGAGGGCTTGACCACTTTACTCTCTGCCAGGATCTTTAACCAAGAAGAAATGCCTCAGAAAGCCAAAAGGATACAGTTGAGTTCTCCAGAACACACTGTAGAATTATATTCCATAACCAGCCAAAACCACCTGCTGGAAAATACAGCCAATTCAAACCCTAACCAGCGAATACAATCCTCCACAACACCAAAACCAGGAAAGACAAGGCAAAATATAAACCAAACACCAGACCAAAATGACCCAATAGGTTTAGAAACCGAAATCATCAGTAGAGGACCGTAAGAGTTTAGATGACATCACCACTGGAGCACATAATAATCTTCAGAGTAGCAGCTAGCCATTGGTCGAGTCATGGGTGAGTTTATTAGGCTTGACCTTTCAGTGAACAACTGCAAGGATGATGCCAGGCTGATTTATGGCAATAAGGGCAGAGCAGATGACCCCTGACCTCTAGTGCATTACTGGAGCCACTAGATTAGTCTCTCCTCCAGGTTATCTGAGGGGATATCACTGCCTCGCCTAATCCACTGAACAACAGGAACACTGGTCACACAGATGCATACAACATACTGTAGATAGTATAGCTAGCTACAGATGTAGGATTTTAAAATTAGATCACCCTATTGTAGGAGAAAATCTCCAATCATTATAATCCGCATAATAATTCACATTTCCTGTTGCTGCGGCAATATTTTCGTGTTACAGCAAACTGGCTCAAATTAAGATTCTACATCTGTCCACTTATCCAGTCCATTCTGTTAAATCTTTCTCTTCATTTACAAATCTATGATCTGTGCCTGTCTTGACAGGACAGTGTAGCCAGAAGTTTAAAGAGTGCAGGGGGAGAAAGTCTGCGGCACCTGAAGGCTAGGTGAGAATTTGTCGGATTGGTGGGTATCAAGAAAGATTTTAAGGCTTGTGGCAATTTTTTGTTGATGCAAACAAAAGTTTAGGAACCGCTGATGTGGAATCAAGTGATCGGCTGGGAATTAACCCTTAGTAGGCTCTACTGGTCTCTATCTCCAAAGGACAGGTAAAAAAAAATTCAACGCCAGAGCCCAACGTGGTTATAGCATGGTAGCTATGGCTTGCTCTGAGCGGCATGTAAGTGATATTGATATTTGCTAACATATGAACAAATTCTGCCGTCCAGCATAACGTGACCTGCAGCAAATTGGACCTCCTGTAGAGTTTATCAAACATTACAGTTCAAACGCCTTCTTTCATATCCCCCGGTGCCAACCCAGCATGAGGTGAGCATGCCTTATGAAGATTGGGTAGCTTTTAATTAATTACTTTGAAAATTATATGTTGGGCTGGACGAAATTATATCAGTCATATGATATCACAATAATTGAAACGATTACAATATACTGTAAATAGGGCCTCCTGAGTTGCGCAGCGGTCTAGGGCTCTGCATCACAGTGCTTGAGGTGTCACTACAGACCCGGGTTCGATCCCAGGCTGTGTCGCAGCCGGCCGCGACCGGGAGACCCATGAGGTGGCGCACAATTGGCCCAGCGTCGTCCGGATTAGGGGAGGGTTTGGCTGGCTGGGTTGTCCTTGTCTCATCGTGCTCTAGTGACTCCTTGTGGTGGGCCGGGCGCATGCACGCTGACTTCGGTTGCCAGCTGTACAGTGTTTCCTCCGACACATTGGTGCGACTGTCTTCCGGGTTAAGCGAGCAGTGTGTCAAGGAGCAGAGCGGCTTGGCAGGGTCGTGTTTCGGAGGAGACATGGCTCTCGACCTTCACCTCTCCCGAGTCCGTACGGGAGTTGCAGCGATGGGACAAGACTGTAATTACAATTGGATATCACGAAAAAGGGGTAAAAAGAACCCCAAAAATAAATAAAGAATATACTGTAAATGCTATGGGAATGCAAATGAGCATTGGTTCAGCTTCAATGTGAAAATGCCTGCTCCTGTTTAGAGTCTATTGAATGTAACTCTGGTGAAGTGGTTGAGCATTTTACTCATGTGTGTTGTTAACTTTACAGAAAGGAACTGAGAATAGGTTGAAATTCTGGTTTCCAACAATTTGCATATTGCCACAAGGATAGATAACACCAGTTATCCCCCAACCCCAATACAATGCCAATGGACATTTAAGAAGGAATTAACCAGAAATAAAAGTTAATTAAGTAAGGTACATCCAAAGACCATTACATTTAACAAATACATAACCCAGTCAGCTTAACTCAGTCAGAAACTCGGAATCACAGCAAAAACAAAAATATCCACAGGCGACATTTGAGGAAAAACGTGATGCTCATAGCCACATGCCCCTCCCTAATTTGCATGCTACCTTCCCATGGCTGGCTGAGAGCGACGGCTGAGAGGGACCTTCTTCGAGAGCGCTGGTCATTTCTTGTGTGTCATAAAGATAATATCCGGAGGCCTTATCACGCGTCTCAGTGTCTGGTGCGCAACATAGAGGAAGGGAGAAATCTTTAAAATACATATATTTTTACAGTCTATCAGAGAAATACTGTGAATGAGAGAGCAAAAGTGAAAGAGGGAGAGAGAGAGATAGAGAGAGAGATACGTTGCACTGGCACATGAAGACCAGCAGGAGTGATCCAACTCCATGGGTATTGATGACTATGTGGACCATCTTAATCATTTTAAAAGGAAGGATTTTAGTTGGATGATAAATCACTTGTTAACAATGTAGCCCATTTAGTGTTACTAGATACAAACTTCAGAGTAATGTAATGTAGCTGTCAACCGTGACCCAGGCTACATGATGTATTTGACAGAACGATTAGTCTTGCCTAGGCAAGAGGCTGAGAGCTCTGGAGGTCATGTGACTATAGGATTAGTTTGAGCCCAACTGAAAGGGGCGGGGTTAGTGGGGGTAGAGGTTAGCATGAGCCTTGCTTTCACCACCACAGGCTTTCTCATAGACCCAGGGCCTCCTCCCCTACTACAGTATCTCTTTCCCTTTAACTGTCTTTCTCTCTTCCTCCCTTCCTCCTCTCTCTGCTTGAAAACATTTTCAACCCGTTTCACGCTCACCCTGGTGAGGTTTAATCTCTGCATGGACTGGACAACACACTGTTACTCAGCTAAAGGCAGAGAGAGAGAGAAGAGAATGTAAAAAGAAACCGATCAACACCGTGGATGGTCCTGGCGCGCCCAAAAAAAGTGTCAAGGGAGGGAAGCCAGTTTGGATTTAGCTTCACACCAATCACATCACATCTGAAGCAACATGTAATTTACAGTAAAACAAATCTTGTCATTGTTCTCCGGTGGCCAGCTAGCTAAAATCGGCCCTTTCCTGAATTAGCCAAGGATGGAGATAGGGATTTGGACTTGTGGTTTGACTTAATTCTCCATACTGGACAATGATTATAACAGCAATTCTGATCTAACCATACATTGTGCCCCTGGACTGAGAGGATGAAAGTTCAATATGTAGCTAGATGTAGTACGCTAATGTTAACTAGCTGGCCTGGTGCATCGTTGGCCATGAAAGGAAGTTAGGCTAGCAAGCAAGCATTTTAGCCAGGTAGCATACGACAACAAAAACTAAAAGCGTGTACTGTATGATAGAGTCATGAAAGAGAGAAGGATGGCATTGGTTGTTTCTCTACAAGTAGGGCGAGTCGACATGTTTTTTCTACTTGCACGCACAAACACATGCACACACGAGTACGTACACACACACACACACACACACACACACACACAGAGAAATCAGAACCATGGACAGCCACATCTTATTTGGCTTTCATTGATCGGACTAAATTATTTTTGGTATCTTAGTTATCACTGTCTGTATGAGACTAAGCAGAGGTGATTTGATGATGTTGAAACATTGAAGTTGAAATGGTGCTGGAATAGTGGAGGCAGCTCCTGTTTTCTACGTGACTTGAAGTAACTCTCCATGGTTCTAAATCCATAGTTGTTTAGTAGTTCGAAAATGTCGGAAACAATAACTTGCCTGACCTTGATGTAGGTCATGTAACTGTTTGTTACACGCAATATGCTTTGTGGACACCAGACAGAGGTTGCTCTCCGGTTTTGTGATGAAACAAAGGTGTGGTTGAATTTATTCTGCCACTGTCTTTTTATTGTCTCGACTTTAGGCCTATATATCACAGTGGCAAGGCATATGAAGTAACAGGTTATAGAGCAAACAACGCAATTATCACAACACATAGGTTGTAAAATGGCTTTTTAACCTGGCTTGGATGGCTTCCTCTCCTCAACTGTATGAAATCATCTGGGACTGTGTGACTCCTGACTCAAAGCATTCTGACAGGACAAGGGATCAATGACTGATAACCAAGCCAGGAACTTTTCCCAAATACAGTATACACCATTAATATTATGATTAAGATTATTAATAACAATAATCTTCATAATAATAACAGATTGTATTTGTATAGTGCTTTTCATTACAGCAATGACAGGTGCTGTTAGATTACAATATAATTTTTCTGACTGTTTGGAAGTGTAAACAACACTAAATAAATTAGAAGTAATAGCAGTCTGTTCTAACAAAAAGAAAATGTAAAGCCTTCATTACAGCATAGCAAAGATCAAAAAGCAGAATCTGGGAATTTGCTTCATCTGACATTTTGCCGTTGCATGAGGCTTAGTGGTCACGGAATTAGTAGGCTATTAAACAAACACTCAAACAGGCTAACAGAAGCTAAATCTGTCATATTTCTGTAGATATACAGTGCCTTCAGAAAGTATTCAGACTCCTTGACTTTTTCCACATTACGTTACAGCCTTATTCAAAAATGTATTTAAAAAAAAAATTATCTGAAAAATCTATACACAATACCCCATAGTGAAAAAGAAAAAGAAGTGTTTTAGAAATGTTTGCTAATTTATTGGAACCCCTGTATTTGGGGAATTTCTCCCATTCTTCCCTGCCGACCTCTAAAGTTCTGTCAGGTTGGATGGGGAGCGTTGCTGAACAACTATTTTCAGGTCTCTCCAGAGATGTTCGATCGGGTTCAAGTACGGGCTCTGGCTGGGCCACTCAAGGACATTCGGAGACATGTCCCGAAGCCACTCCTGTGTTGTCTTGGCTGTGTGCTTAGGTTCGTTGTCCTGTTGGAAGGTGAACCTTTGCCCCAGTCTGAGGTCCTGAGAGCTCTGGAGCAGGTTTTCATCAAGGATCTCTCTGTACTTTGCTCCGTTCATTATTGCCTCGATCCTGACTAGTCTCCCAGTCCTTGCCCCTGAAAATGGTGCCAGGTTTCCTCCAGACGTGACGCTTGGCTTTCAGGCCAAAGAGTTTAATCTTGGTTTCATCAGACCAGAGAAACTTGTTTCTAATGGTCTGAGAGTCCTTTAGGTGCCTTTTGGCAAACTCCTAGCGGGCTGTCATGTGCCTTTTACGGAGGAGTGGCTTCCGTCTAGCCACTCTACCATAAAGGCCTGATTGGTGGAGTGCTGCAGAGATGGTTGTCCTTCTGGAAGGTTCTCCCATCTCCACAGGGGAACTCTAGAACTCTGTCAGATTGATCATCGGGTTCTTGGTCACCTCTCTGACCAAGGCCCTTCTCCCCAATTGCTCAGTTTGGCCGGGCAGGAATAGTCTAGGAATAGTCCTGGTGGTTCCAAACTTCTTCCATTTAAGAATGATGGAGGCCACTGTGTTCTTGGGGACCATCAATGCTGCAGAATTTTTTTGGTACCCTTCCCCAGATCTGTGCCTCGACACAATCCTGTCTCGGATCTCTACAGACAATTCCTTCGACCTCATGGCTTGGTTTTTGCTCTGACATGCACTGTCAACTGTGGGACCTTATATAGACAGGTGCGTGCCTTTCCAAATCATGTCCAATCAATTGAATTTACTACTGGTGGACTCCAATGAAGTTGCGGAAACATCTCAAGGATGATCGATGGAAACAGGATGCACCTGAGCTCAATTTCAAGTCTCATAGCAAAGGGTCTGAATACTTATGTAAATAAGGTATTTCTGTTTTTGAATTTTCCTAAAAACCTGTTTTCGCTTTGCCATTATGGGATATTGTGTGTAGATTGCTTATAGGGAAAAATATATTGAATCCGTTTTAGAACAAGGCTGTAACATAACAGAATGCTGAAAAAGTCAAGGGGTCTGAATACTTTCCGAAGGCACTGTATATGGATGCTTTATAAAGCCAGGCACATTTAAGTTAGGCTATTGATTATAGACCAAATGAAGTTGGGATTTCCTCGCTACTCAATTTTCTTTGACAATTAGGCTAAGGCAAGGGCCGTTTCCTCGTCTCTGCTGCCTCCGCCGCATTGTTCTCAATCCCAATATGATGGTTAACTTTGCTATTATGCACATAGCAACCGTACCCAACATTTGTTATAAAATAATATTAGATATATTAGTGTTGCACCATTATTTTTTACATAATACAAGCATATACAATATCACATGTCTTAGAGTGATGGACTATGCCATCCCTGTGGCCTCCGCATTGGATTAGTCCACTGAGACAGGTGCCAATCAGACAGGTGTCTTGTGCACCATGATTTATTTTTATTTTTACGACTGCTCGACTCAAGAAATCTCAGCCGACCAACAGCCTATTGACCAAACAATCGACCAGTCAACTAACTGGGGCCAACCCTAAAATATGTACAATATGTACAGAGCTCTCTACCTATGCGACCTCACAGCGCCATGGAAACCACAGAATTATAATGTGTTACATCCATGAATTCATCACAGGCATGCATGGAATACTTCAACTACCCATCCCTTTTCACCAGCATCAGAGCAACCCACCGATTCACCAAAACCTCTCATCTTCCTCTTTCCTCCAGCCCTTCCAGTAAAGACCCATCAGGTCAGTATCCCTGCCATGGATTGCCTGGTAGCAGGGAAAGAGATCAAGTGGGGAAACCCTGGCTAAGCACACGGGCATGCTGTGACCACATGGCCTGCCCTGCCTGTTGAGAGACGGGATCCTTAAGCATAGGGTTTCCCCTGTTCCCCTGCTGTTCCTGGAGTTGTCTCTCTGTGTCTGTTTCTGCTCCCTCCCTGCCTAGGACAGGTTGTGCTGTCCAACTCATGTGTGCCTGGCATGCCAACTGTCCGCGCCAGCCAGACCCAAAACGACCTCTGAAACGTTGTCTTGGCAGTGGAGACGGCCAGTTACATAGTCCAGTTGAATTAACCGTGTGGGCTCCCCAGGCAGCACTTCCCATAATGTCAAGTGGGTCAGGGTTAAGTAGTGCAAACAATCCTTGATGGTTTACCATAAAGTTTCTTTTCATTGATGTCTGACCTAGTGCTTATTTATTTTAGAGAGGGAAAACACATCCTAAATTGTGCAGATGAAGCTGGGCAGACAATCCATTAAGGAAAATCTACAGGACCTAGTACCACAAATACTTTGCAGGCATCAGGACAGAAAGCCCAATACAGTGATACAGCAGAACTTATAAGCAGCCAAAGAGCAAATGGAACAGAGCCAGAAACCTTTCAAAAATCCAATCTAAGTAATAAAACATATATAGAACCAAAGTCAACAGTATTTTTTCAAAAGTCCTCATCTGCTAAAGGGCATGCAGCCCCAGGGAGAAGTAGTAGATAGCAGTGAACATGGTATGACAGGAGCACTCGGGTCAGGAACATCAGTACTGCACGCATCCTTCTTTCAATCTCTACTTCAAACCAAACAGGCAAGATGACCTGATGTTGAGTACCCAACTAGTCAGAGAGCCCTGGATGGTGRAAGGGTGGTGGAGGAATAAGGAGTGGTTGTGGGTGGTGGAGGAATAAGGAGTGGTTGTGGGTGGTGGAGGAATAAGGAGTGGTTGTGGGTGGTGGAGGAATAAGGCATGGTTGTGGGTGGTGAAGGAATAAGGAGTGTTTGTGCGTGTGAAGGAATAAGGAGTGTTTGTGTGGGTGGTGGGGGAAATACGGAGTGTTTGTGGGTGGTGGGAGGAATAACGGAGTGTTTGTGGGTGGTGGGGAATAAGGAGTGGTTGTGGGTGTGGAGGAATAAGGAGTGTTGTGGTGTGGAGAATAGGAGGTGTTTTGGTTGGGTGGGGGAGAATAAGGAGTGGTTGTGGGTGTGGAGGAATAGGAGTGGTTGTGGGTGGTGGAGGATAAGGAGTGGTTGTGGGTGGTGGCGGAATAAGGAGTGGTTGTGGGTGGTAGGTAGGAATAAGGAGTGGTTGTGGTGGTGGAGGAATAAGGAGTGGTTGTGGGTGGTGGAGGAATAAGGAGTGGTTGTGGGTGGTGGAGGAATAAGGAGTGTTTGTGGGTGGTGAAGGAATAAGGAGTGGTTGTTGGTAATGGAGGAATAAGGAGTGGTTGTGGGTGGTGGGGGAGGAATAAGGAGTGGTTGTGGGTTGTGAATTGTCAGGGGAAGGTACATTATGATGTGGAGGAGATATGGGTCAGAGAATTCAGCTAGATTAGGGGTATTCAACTGGGGATCCTTCTTTTAATGAATATTACAAATGAACATCACTAGCAACAACAGAATAAACAAATGTTTATGTCAACTTGATTTCTGAACTCCTAATATTTAGCTAATCACAGTAATTGGAGCTAATTACACTCACTGGAGTATCTGACATAGACTGAAAAAAGCAGGTAAGGCTGCTGGTAAGCATTCTTGACTTGGACATGAGTTTTTGCCAACACATGGCTAACCTTTGTTTAACCAGCTAAACAGCTTCTACTAGCAAAAATGTGTTTGGAGATACCTTTCCAGCTAATAGGCTATGTTAGAGTTTACACTTCGTCTTCCAATTATAACTAGCCTGACTACCCATCCACATCACTTCGGCCAAACACCACACCCACTACCATTTCTTCTCCACCACGAATGTATGGAGCGATCGATAG